>NW_025866325.1:0-1015 GCF_002878395.1 Capsicum annuum
CTATCTTTCCTACAATTACTTCTTTTTTTTCATAATTTTTCTTTTCTTGTTCTTTTCTACTGCACCTAGATTTTTATTCTTTTCTCTTATTCTACCTATCTTCAAACTCATTTGACATGACGCACCCCTAAGATAGCTATCACAACTTAGGCTATTTGCCTATGCCAAAGTGTACGATATCCAAGAAAGACTAGGGCCAAAATAGGTTCATTGTGACATTAACAGGAAGGTGAAAGGTGTCATTAAATTAGATAGGCTAATCAGGCTTAAAGTAGGCATCAGGGGATATTCTATATGCAGTAAAGGTCATTTAGGCTAAAAGTGGGCTAATATCAAAATGGCCTATGATCCTTTCCAAGCCCTATCCTTCTACTTAGGTAAGGCTTAATGGGCAAGTTTTGGAATCAACATACATAGCAGACAATGTAAGATCTCACACGCACATGGCATACAAGTATATCACAAGTTACTACTCATTCAGTTCATACAACTGTTTAGCAATGATTGTTGTGTCACTAGAACTAATACCATTGAACGATGCATAGTGGTCACACATAGATGCAAATCACATATTTAAACCTTCAGACCATTGGAGAGGTGCTCAAAAATCATAAAACAAATTAACTACCTTAGTTACTTGTATTTCTCCTAGTCAGTTTCAAAAATGTACAACAATAATTTACCCTACACCCTCAACTTAAAATCATAGAAAAATTGAACTAAGGGTTAAGGTATACCTTGAGTAGAACAATCATAGGGATCATGGGTTGCCTCCTATGTAGCGCCTGATTTAACATCGCAACACGACTCAATTATCTCGATTACTTTATCCTTCATCAAGAGAGATAGTAGCAATACATTTCATCGAGTCTTTTGGACCAATACAAAGTTTGACTCGTTGCCCATTTACCTTGAAGGTGCTGCCATTACCATTTTCAAGTTCTACTACTCCAGATGAGTAGACTTGACTAACTATAAACGGACTTGACCACTTGGATTTAAGCTTACCTGGGAA
>NW_025866326.1:0-2043 GCF_002878395.1 Capsicum annuum
GTTAGGGTCGTACCCACAGGGACTACAGATATCATATCTCTCTTTTGCTGGAATCAACAGGCAAGTACAAAAAGTAAATGAAGGGTTTTAATAGTATCAAGTAATTGTAAGCAATAGAATGCATACTTTGACTAAAATCAATAAAAGAAGAACACTAGGGGTGTGTTCTCCCTGGTATCTCGAATCCATAAGTTTGTCATGCTCAGCTGAACCAACCTAGTACCTTGCATGCAGAATCTGATAAGTTATGTTCCATTAACTATCTTTTGGACTCATTGATAGATTTCATCCTTTACTTTTTTAAGTCTCAGGGTGTCTTCTTACTAACACTTATCCTAGATCCCAATTAATCATCACCTTGTAGGTTTCAAGTTATTATATAAAAGCTATCTGTCTTAATAAAGTAGTATGAGTAAGCTTATCTCAATAATTAACTCCCAATTTACTATTGTTATTATCTTTTCCTAGTCTCTACTCCCCTTTTGGAGTGAATAGGAATATCTAGGTAAGATCCTAGCTTCTGTAACCACTACGTCAACTATTAAACTAAAGATGATACAATACATGCATGGGTACTAGTGCAGAATAACTTCACACTTTACCTACTTCATCAAATTTGGAGTGAATAGGAATATCTAGGTAAGATCCTAACTTCTGTAACCACTACATCAACTATTAAACTAAAGATGATACAATACATGCACGGGTACTAGTGCAGAATAACTTCACACTTTACCTACTTTATCAATCTGCTAGGGTTTCCACAACCCTAGCCAAGGGTTTTAGCCATTCATACTTGTGAAACAACCTATGTATTTTCATAATTGAAATCATTAAAGTAGTATCACAATAATCAACGATCAAAACGCAAAGTTGAAAGCTGAATTATCAACCAAAATCTCCAATACAAGAGTTCTAAAGATCACAATATGTTAAAGCTTGTAAAATAATATCAAAGTGCATAAACTTAACTAAAAAGAACATAAAGGGTATTTATAGTACATAAAGAAACCCTAAAAATCAAAGCCCGAACGAAATAGAAAAAATGGAGTCAATGGACACTTACGGCCTATAAGTACGACTTATGGTTCGTAAGTGGACCCAGGTAAGTGGTAGAAACTTTTCCTGCATCTTTTCACTCTCTGGATCTGGAATTTTGGCACTTAACTTAGCCATTTATGGTATGCAAGTAGTACTTACGATCTACAAGTGGACCCAAGTAAGTGCCGGAGTCTTTAAATTCCCACAAGCAAGCCTCTGGACTTCAAGTTTTGGTACATTCTTTGGTTCACATATGCTCGGTAAGTGCCATATAATTCCAAGAATGCTCAAGTAAGTAGCCAAAACCCTCATTTTTATTTTTTTCTTGAACTTAGCATCCAAAACCTAATTTCGTGCAAAATACACCTAAAGCACATTATATCTAACAAAATAATCTAAGAATCGTGCATATTTTTTTTATAGTTTTAAGCATCAAAAGTGTTATAAATTCATAGCACATCAACATCCTTAACTTAAAACGTTGTATGTCCTCAGGCAACAAAAAAAACAAAAATAAAACATGACGCTTAACTGGGAGAATCTAAGACATCTAAGACAGTTGGTCAATATTTCATGTTCAAACTCATTGTCCTGTCTTATATCACAAGTGAAAACCAACTGCGTGTATACATGAGGCACAATAGTTTTAGACAAAAGAATTGAGTGATGACAATTACATTAGCAATAGACAACCATGCATATATACAAGTTACACTTAACCAAACAAGTTTGCAACTTGCAATACAATACATATGCCCCAACATCAAAGAAGTCCCACTTCACTCGTATAGAATAATACATGTCAATATAGGGATGTTAAAGGCACACTCACACTCAAAAAAGAAGTTCTAATCAATGCAAGTCAAATAACATAGGCTTGCCCTTATTTTCTACACCTAGGCTTTCAGGTAGTCAAGTCAAGATCACTATAAGGCTTTTCTCGTCTTGTAATGTAGGCTTTTGGGGGGATGGCATGGTACATATAGATATCAAGTGACTAAG
>NW_025866327.1:0-1402 GCF_002878395.1 Capsicum annuum
AATCTTAAAACACATGATTTTCATGAACTAACAATGAGAGAAGAGTCGCATGCCTTATTTTAGGAGATTCATGGAGATGTATGTAAAGAACCTGACTCTTGAGCCTCTAGATGAACACTTGAAGAAAACTAGCCCAAACTTCTTGAGAGAGTTTACAAAGAGTTTAGAAGTGTTTAGATCTTTTGAAGTATGTTATGAGAGGCTAAAATGTGTTTTATGATGTGGGATTAAGGGTTTTGGGGTGGGAAATATCTGAAATACCCTCAGCATAAAACCTAAAAAATATGCACAGGGGGTACTACTCCCTCTAACTTGTACACACAACATACGAGTGGTACCCACTACTCATACCCTAGAAATAATATTAGACTCCAATCCTCTCCAACATATGACTTTATAGTCTAACTAGTATCTACAACATATGATTAGTACACTAGAACCATACCCCAGGCAGCCTACCAAGGGCTTCACACACTGAGCAACATACAAGTGGTTCTCCTATATTGTACCATCTCCATACGACTCGTATGGAGTTTAGTCGTACCATGGATAGTAAAAAACCAAAAACACACTGAGTAATATACGAACAAGACTCATAAACTGTACCCACATCATACTACAAGTAAGCATGAGTCGTATGATGATCAAAAAGCTCAAACTCAAGAAATTTCTAAGGAACAAAAGCCAAGTTGTTTTGGTGTGGGATAACTTTTTAGGTGTTTTTCTTGATCACTTATTTTCTCAGGAGTTGAGGGAAGTGAAGGATAAAGATTTTATGAACTTAAAGTAGGGTAAGATGAGTGTTAATAAGTATGCTTTGAAGTTTCAGTAGTTGGCCCATTATTCGCTGGATTGGTGTACAACATGAGGTCTAGAATGAGGAAGTTTATTTCTGGTTAGACCCATGAGTTGGTATTGGAGTATAAGGTTGTGATATTTAAATAATATAGACATCTCTATGCCTGTGGTTTATATACAATAGGTGGAGAATGATAAAAGAAGTAAGTAGAGATAGGAAAAAAGCAGAACAAAAATTTTAGGCATTCAGAACAGGGTACAAGTCAACAAAAATATAGGAGAGATGGTAGGCAATGGACTAAGAAGAATAATTAAGAAAGCTCTTATTAGTGCTCCTTATCCTAAGACTTTTGGTGATTATTTTTTCAGACTAGTAGTGGTTCTAAGGCACAAGGTACCCAGTCTCAGGCTAGTGGAGCTCAATCAACTCCATCTTATCCTCCTTGTTGTTTTTGTGGATAGCTTCATCGTCGTTATTATGGGAGGAGAGGAACTTGTGTTTTAATTATGGTCAACCTGGTCATCTATAGAGAAACTAACCTATAGAAAAAGATTTCTGATAACGCTCAATCTACAGCTCTCGTGGGAGTGTAAAGCGGTCGTT
>NW_025866328.1:0-1974 GCF_002878395.1 Capsicum annuum
AAACAACATCGATGTATTTAAACTAACATGTAATAATTAAAGATGTTTAAGAAACTAACCGATTTCGTAGTAACAAGTGGATAAAGAAAAGAGCAAGAAGGAGCATGACCAAGAGCTCCTTCACCAAGCGAGAAAAGTAAAACTTAAAAGTACTTTGTTTATGCAAGGAGAGTAAAAAATTATCTTTCTGCAGAGGGAATATATTGAGTCTCTGTCCCTTAGAATGAAAAAGAGTTGTCTTTATAAAGGCAAAGGGTTGAGAAAAAAATCTTGAAAGTGATTAACTAGGGAAACTCAAAAAGGAAAATATATTTACAAGAGTCAATCAATATACATATTTTCCTTACGGAAATAAGGGAATCAATTTGAAAAATAAAAAGTTAAATTTAACATAAATAATATATATATATATATATATATATATATATATATATATATATATATACACACACATATACCAATCTATTGAAACGTGCGTTGCACGTTTATTCCAAGTTATTGGATAAACTATTTAATACAAAACTTGAATTACAAATAATATATTATAAGTGGTATATATATTTTTATATAAAAAAAAAAAGGTAACAACTCTTAATTTTAAATTTTTTATTCTAATAAACTTGATGCTACTTTAGTGATATATATAGTGCTCCCATATAGGGACAAATTAAATACATATTTGAACATACATAATAAATTAATTACCTTGTAAAATTAATTATTATTCATGAAAAATAAAAAAATCAAATTGATACATACATTCAATTCCACCGCGATTATCACAAACATTCACACATATAAAATTATATACCCTTTTTCACAAACTCGTTTCCACTTCTCTTATTATTTTTGTACTACTAATACATCCCTTTCGCTTTTAAAAAATACAAATAAAATCTTATATTGTGAGAGAGAAATTAAGTAGACTTTCTAACCTTTTTGAAAGAGATCATTAGCCTCTATTGTTGACCAATATGGACAAAGACATCAAATAAAGTCCCTTCTTCTTGAGGTCCATATAGCTTTAATTTTGTTCTTTTCATCAAAACACATAGTATTATTTCTTTCTACTATCTCCATTTCTTGAGTTTTGTATAGAGCCACCTTCAAATTCCTAACCAATAAATAATGATTCAAAAATAAATATTAATTTATTTCTCTTTTTCAAAATTTAAAATCGTATTAATACAACATGAATATAGTAAATCTGAGAAGGATGATGAGTACACAATTTTATCCTTAATTTGTGAGGGTAAGCAGGTCGTTTTGATAATCACTTAACTCAAGTAAAGCATATCAAAAGAAAACTCCTACCTTAAAGGTAAAGATGTTTCTGATACAATCTCGACTCACATTAAATGATTTCATTTCCCCCCAACAATCCACAATAACTTTAATGTTAGAAAGAATGTGAACATTTTTTTAATCAAATAATCTCTATATGAAAGTTAGTTTCTCGACTCACTATTTTTACAAGGTCTAAAATATCGATATGCCTTCCTATATTTACTCTCACAAGCAGCTCATTCAACGCTGTACACTCTTTAATTCTTTAGTGGTTAATCTTATCGAATGGAGCTCATCTTGCTCACTTGTACATTATTCCGACATGATTGACGTACGTTAATCTGAGTAGGTGAAGAATTTGAATTGATCATGAAAATGATACTGAATTTGAGTGTCAGGAACCAAAGTTTTCTCTATTTTACATGTTTTCGGTACTTGAACTATTTGTTAGCTGTAAAAAGGTTGAGTGCACTTGCTTGTACAAAATAATTGTTGGACATTAGCAAGATTCACCTTGTTCTTGTGCTTAATTTTAAATAATGTTGTTTTTCTTTAGAAAGGATCACCATTTCAAATTTTATAAATAAAGTGACATCTCTA
The DNA here is from genome assembly GCF_002878395.1 of Capsicum annuum. NCBI lineage: Eukaryota > Viridiplantae > Streptophyta > Magnoliopsida > Solanales > Solanaceae > Capsicum > Capsicum annuum. The sequence goes on from NW_025866328.1 coordinate 1,888, forward strand.
TTTATCAAAGAATGTGGTAAAAGACATGATGGATGGTTAAAGCGTAGAAGATTTTATCAATTCACAAGAGAGCGTAGAAGAAATTAT
>NW_025866329.1:0-3283 GCF_002878395.1 Capsicum annuum
TCCCCTAGCTTCTAGCGAGGCATTTGCTGGGGCTCGTTAGCAACCCCATCAGCTACTCTATTCCCTTCTTCAAAAATATATTGAATTATAGATTGATCAAAAATTTTGCATTAGGAGTTGATCTGTTGAATATATTGTCCCAAATATTCCAGTGCATTAGTTGAGCTAGAGTCGTACTCTGATTAGTAATTCCACCTTCTCGATATCATTGTTACAACACCATTCTATTGTTGTTTGGTCGTGCAGAGGGGCTGATCTAGAGGTTAGCCTGGGGTTTATCTGAACCCCTCGACAAAAAAATATACTAATATATAAAGGTATTTTAAAAATATTTATGTATACAGACATAGGTTTTGGACCTCATGAACATAAGATTAGATGTTATCATATTGGTCGAGGGAGTTCAAAATTCACTTTGAGGTTCCAAATTCAAATCCCAAGTACTACATTTTTATTTTTCAAACCCCCTTAGTGAAAAAGAGTCCGTGATCCGCCATTGATCGTGCATATGCTTCAGCCGTGTTGTTGGTGATCTCCTCTCCATATGGAGAAGCATATGCGATTATGAACATATTAAATTAGCCAAAATTATCTTGTAGGTCTATTTTTGTCCTTTAACTATTATCATGAACATCTTTAGTTTCTTATTTAATATCAAATCAACAGAGTCAATCGATTTTCTCTTGTTTTTAATGCCCCCACTGTTCTAAACTGTTGGAAAATATAGGCAATTACAGAAACTCTTGTAGTTTGAGTATGCAATAAAATCACTTAAGGATATTTCACCAGAATTAAGGTGTATCCGCAGGATGCACTAAGCTTTTCTAGTATTAGACTAGGCACTAGAAAGTAATAAAGATTTTAGATTTGTAGACAGCCCAACAAAAGAAAGATCGTAAGGATCATAACGACCACGAGTAAGTTGTCGACTTCTAAAACAATCAAGAATTAATAGCCTGTTTGGCCAAGCTTATTTTTCTCCAAGAGTGTTTCTTCTTTTCTCAAAAGTGCTTTTTGAAAAATGAGCTGTTTGACAAAGCTTTTGAAAGAAAATAAGTGCTTTTGGAGAGTTAAAAAAAAACAGTGTTTTATAAGCTAAAAAAAGTAGTTTTTTCCTAAAAGAACTTATTTTAAAAACACTTGTAAAAAGCATGACCAAACACTAATTGCTGCTCAACAGTGTTTTTACAATTTATTGACCAAATACAAATTGCTTCTCACAGACAAGAGGGAGTTTCTCGGCTGATAAGCATGCCTCACTTCCAACCCGAAGGTTGTGAGTTCGAGTCACCAAAGAAACAAACGGAAAAAAACTGTTTCTGAATGTCAAAAGTGCTTTTTTGAACTTTTAAAAATAAGTTGATTTTAGAAGTTTAACCAAATATGCCGGTTGAAACAGTCATAATGATAATTGACCATTAAGACAATTAATTCCACCAAATTAAATTTCTTCCAATACTGGAATCAATTATTTGATCAAAATGGGAGCAAAAAACCCATAATGAATTCCCTTTTGTACAAAGGTAACCAGACCACCAGGAGGAACTAAATTTCCATCTATTGTGCTCTTATTAATCCCCACCTCATATCCTAAAGAAAATGCTGAATGTGTGTGAACCCTGATTCTTGAAGGTATCGTTGAGCTCTGAGGCGGTAATAGAGATCATCTTCGCCGGAGAAAAACAATAACAGCATGTTGTGCTAATGCTTTCTCTGCCACTCTCCAAAGAGGAGATACGTGTACTGTATGTATGAAGGAGACATTACAAATTAGATGCGTTTTTCCGTAGCAAACGTCATCGAGTTTTTTGATTACCACTTTTAGCTTTCGATAACATTGACCTGAAATGAATGTCTAACCTTCAATAACGTCTCTTCTTGATGTTCTGACATCATATGAGATGGAAATTTAAAGCTAAGAAGGAAATACAGTACAAGTGAAGAAATTACATAGCCTGATATACAAAAATTACTTCGATAGGCTGCTCAAGGTAACAGTTCCATGTTCCAAATACATGCAAAAATAGAACACCGCTTATTGTAGCTTTATAGAACACACATGATATAATTGACAGAAGTTAAAACTAAAACTACGTTTAGATCCTTTCTAATATTGGACATTAGTTGACACCGGTAGCCTTTGCAGGGGCGGTTTCATGCATTAAGAAATTAAGCACCCGCCTTAGACCCCCCAAATTTGAGGCACCTCATTTTCTTAGCAATAATATAATTATTATAGGGTTTATTTAAAAAATTACTTTGTATCATCAGTTTTAATTTTTTTTATCTTTTTTTTTAAAACATGTTTAAGGCTATAAGGTTAAAGAATATTTTTGGTGTATTTTATATGTTTTTAATTTAAGAATTCAAGATTAAAAAGTTTTTTAATTTTTTAAACTCCAAACACTGTGTCAAGTCGAAATAAATCAAAAAGAAATTAAGATGGAAAGAGTACTATTTATGAAAAAAAAAAAAGTAAAAGAAAAGTCATATATCAGAAAAAGAAATAACTTTGCATCTCAAAATACTTTTGTAAGACATATATTAGCAACTTTGTATATTAAAAAGTTACAAGAATAAACTTTAAATTAAAAAAATATTTATTTTTCTTAAAAAAAATTAGGGCCTCGGATTCATTTTTGGCCTTAGGCCACCAACGAGCTTGAACTGCCCCTGAGCCTGTGTCACCTGTTCCAGTATTATATACAAGTCTTGAGGTGTACCGAAGTTGAAATTTACCTTAGAAGAGGTAACCATACTTAGTCCATCACGGAAGACATTAAGTGCACTTCCGTGAACGAATTCCAGAATCAACAAGAGTTCATAGCATGAGGAATATATAGTACACTCTTAAAAAGAATTCTTTTAACTTCTCAAAGCATACATATATGTAATCAATCAAGTCTGAAACTGTGGATGCAGGTGCATCTACTGCTAATATGGTGTATTGGCCTATAAATTTTACATTCCGTTACAATGTGAAATTTTAAGTAATAGCAACCTATGTTGCTCGACTCTCCAAAAATGCTATTGTATCATGTCGGATCCTCCAAAAATGATTGAAATCATGTGTTGTATTGAAGTGCTTAGGGTGGATAGTCATTATTTTATCCAAATAATTTCTATCGTCATTAGTCAACATTACAGCTCTTTAAGTCCTTTTTGATCTTAAAGTTGGCATGCTTTAATTAGTAGAGTATTTACACTAACTACATGTCTATGATTCATCATATGTTACATGTGAAATTCTTTGATAGAGATGATCGGTCACACACCCATCTAA
>NW_025866330.1:0-6284 GCF_002878395.1 Capsicum annuum
CTTTGGTGCTCTACGTTAACCTGTTGACAAGTTGCGCACTTTGCTACAAAATCTGCTATATCTTTCTTCATACCACTCCACCAATAGATTTCTTGCAAGTTATAATACATCTTGGTAGCACCTGGATGAATGGAATAACGCACACCATGCGCTTCAGCTATAATTCTCTACCTCAAATCATCAACAAATGGCATACACAACCTACTCTAGTATCTCAACACACCATCTCTACCTTGGAAGAAATCTTGAATTTTTGGTCTTTAACTGACTCCTTCAGTTTGACCAAAGTAAAATCCATATCTTGCTTCTCCTTCACTTCCGAAACTAGGGAATATTCGGAACTACTCTGAACTTAAACATTCCCCTCAGCTGATTCCACCAACCTAACACCCAATCTAGCCAAACGATAAACATCTTGAGCTAACTCTTTCTTATTATTCTCCATATAAGGAACACTACCCATAGATAATCTACTAAGGGCATACGCCACTACATTGGCCTTGCCCGGATGATACAACACACTCATATCATAATTCTTTAACAACTCCAACCCCATTCTCTGATGGAGATTTAATTCCCTCTGAGTAAACATGTACTGCAAGCTTTTGTGATCCGTGAACACATCAACGTATACACCATACAGGTAGTGTCTCCAGATTTTTAATGCAAACACAACAATAGCTAATCTAAGATCATGGGTTGGGTAATTCTTTTTATAAGGCTTAAGCAGTCTGAGGCATAGGCTATAAACTTACCCATCTGCATCAACACACAACCCAAACCAACTCTGGAGGCATCAAAATACACCACAAAACCATCTGTACCATTAGTTAATGCTAGGACTGGGGCTGAAGTGAGTCGAGTCTTTAACTCTTGAAAACTCTTCTCGCAGGAAATCTGACCACTGGAACTTAACTTTCTTTTGGGTCAATCTAGATATAGGAGACGCAATAGATGAGAAACCCTCAACAAAAAATTTGTAATATCCAATTAGACCTGAGAAACTCCTAATGTCTGATGGAAAGATAGGTCTAGGCTAATTTCTTATGGCTTCTGTCTTTTGGGAATCAACTCTAATGCCCTCATTGGAAACAATGTGACTGAGAAAGGCCACTAATCTTAGCCAAAATTCACACTTGCTAAATTTGGCGAACAACTGGTGATCTCTAAGAGATCGCAACACAATTCTGAGATGGTCTGCATGATCATCCTCACTACAAGAGTAGACAAGGATATCATCTATAAAGACTATGACAAATATGTACAGATACTATTTAAACACTCTATTCATCAAATCCATGAAGGCTACTGGGGTATTGGTTAGCCCGAAGGACATGACTAGAAACTCAAATTGACCATAATGAGTTCTGAAGGCTGTCTTTGGAATATCATATTCCCTTACTTTAAGCTGATGATAGCCAGGTCTATGGTCTATCTTTGAAAAATAACTGGCACCTTGGAGATGGTCAAATAAGTCATCACTTCTAGGAAAAGGATATTTGTTTTTTACTGTAACTTTATTCAACTGGCGATAGTCAATGCGCATACGCAAAGAACCATCTTCCTTTCGCACGAATCGGATGAGAGTGCCCCATGGAGAAACACTAGGCCTTATGAAACCTTTATCTAAAATATATTTGAGTTGCTCTTTCAATTCCTTAAGATCGGCGAGAGCCATATGATATGGAGGTATAGAAATAGGCTGAGTATCTAGGAGAAGGTCAATATCAAATTCTATTTCCCTATCGGGAGGTAGCCTTGGGAAAACTTCTGGGAAAGCATTAGGAAACTCATTAACTACACTGACTGACTGAATCGTCGAAGTCTCCAAATTAGTGTCTTTGAATCGAACAAGGTGATAGATACATCCTTTAGAAATCAACTTTTTGGCCTTTTGATAAGATATGAAATGACTCTTGGGAGACACTGAATTACCTAATCACTCAAAGACTGGCTCGTAAGGAAACTGAAACTTCACCACACAGGTGCGACAATCTATAGATGTATAATAGGAATAGAGCCAATCCATACCAAGAATAAGATTAAAATCAACCATATCTAACTCTATTAAGTCTGCAAACATGACTTTATGAAGGACAGTGATAGGACACTTTCTTTAAATTTGTTTAGCTATAACTAACTCACCTACTGGTGTAGAAACAAAGAAGGGCTTAGGAATATTTTCAAAACATATCTCAAAATTTACTGCAACTAATGGGGTCACATAATATAAACTTAACCCAGGGTCTAACAACACATAAACATCAAGATGAAAGACACGAAGCATACCCGTAACCACATCTGGTGAATCGAGCCCTGCCTCAGGTTCATGAACTCTTCTATCTTAGCTTCCCTCATCTCACGTGAGAAGAACTTATCTAAAAATGCATCCTGAAACATTTGTCAAGTCATGGGAGCTGCATTCTCCCCTCTACTCTTTTTCCATATCACTACCCAGTCATATACAATATTCTTCAGCCTATAGGATGCCAATTCTACACTTTCCTCTTTAGAAACATGCATAATTTGGGTGATCTTCTTTACCTCATCAAGATACAACTGTGGGTCCTCACCTGCCTTTGACCCAAAGAACTCTGGCAGGTTCATTCTCATAAAATCTCAAATTTTGGCTACGGCTAAGTCCCCGTCCTACTGAGGTGGAACTGCAGCCTGATGGTTGCCCTGAACATTAGTTGTTATAGCTTGGGCTAGCACCTGAAAGGCAGCCCAAAACTCTTCATGTGACATATTCTCATTCAAAAAATCTGCAAGCTGAGGTGGCTGGTTATTATTTCTGCGGGCGTTAGCTCAACGAGGAGGCATGTTCAACTTTCACATGAAAGCATAAGTTAAAAGCAGATAGAGATACTATAAGCACGATAGATCATAAAAGAAAGAGATGGTTTCCAAAGAACGTTCCTTGTTCATAAATGTGGCGCACATCACACCCATGATAAATACTTTATGTAACGCACTTTGTCTGACTCTCTAGGACTCATAAAAACCTTAGGCTCGGAAACCAAGTTTGTAATGCCCCGAAATCTGATTTTGAGATGTCATACAGTGCTCAAAACTATGAGTAGCCTTAAGCTAACCCTGTCTGCATACTACTACGCCTAAATCTTACAATAATGGAAATATAGATATACAAGTCATACTGAATGCAAAAATTGTCCATAATATCTGAGAATAATCCAAACATAATATATGAAACATAAAAACTGAATAATCTACATCAAAACTAGTAGTCTGACAAGCCTTTACTACTAATACTAGAGGGTCACTGGGACAAACCCCCAGCTAACTCGAACTGTCTGAAAGGAAATGCTAAATCTTATAAACTGATAAACTGCAAAATCTGAATGAATAAGTCCCCAAACTATGAGGACTCACCAACTGTCAGATATAGATAGAGATGCTCAAACTACCCACGCTGCTGACACTGAGCACCTGAACCTACATTATGAGACAATATAGCACATAGACATATATGTGGATTAGTACTTTGAGGATGTACTGAGTATATGGGGGTGATATTCATAAGTAAAACATCATCTCATAGTCATTATTTATAAAACAATGCATGCTAAATGTAAATGACTCACATAAGGTGGAATATCTAAAATAATGAAATATGTAGCAATAAGAAGCAAAACATACTTTATAAATCTTGTGAACCATAACATTTAGTTCTAAAAGTTATACTTGTATTCTCCCTTGAAATCATTCTGTCTAAGTATAGAAGGACTCACTACTGAACCTGAAATCTGGAATCTGAAAGTTGAAATCTGTAGCTATTATCTTTTATGTAAGGTATAATCTGAGTAAAACTTGTGAGCCTTTACACTTAGTTTTCTAAAAGCTTTTTGGTTATTCTTTGCTATTATGGAGAATACTTTATCTTTTATCTGAAGGGAAATACTTTAAAACTATTCTGAAAATCCTTACTATTAAGTTGTAGGAAGATCTCTTAACCGACATAAACCATTCGAGCTACATAGAGTCCAACATCTCGTCCTCCTAAGGAAGAAACCTTACATTGGGGAGAGGTGTCATACTCTTGCCAGGGAGTATAACCTCAGCTAAAGTGATCACAACTCTGCCCACTATGGACACTTAGTCTCAATCTATGGTGGCACGTAGTTATGGGGTATGAGACCATAGAATCATACCCAACTCAGTACTAAATACTACTCCCATTAAATTTGCTACCTCATCTCGTGGAAATCCACTAAAAACTCGTATAAGGGTTTATTATGAAACCGGCTATGCAAATATTTGAATAAATTTGTAAATGAAGCTATATTGCTTCCTGTAATCTGTGAGAAATCTGAAAAGTGGATTCCAAAACTTATCTAAGGATCAAAAGATCAAAACTCTATTATAAATCTGATACAATCAGCTCATAAGATGCTTAAAGCGTTATTTTTCTCAAAATCTCAACATATAAACTTAGGGCTTAAAACCCATGTGTCAAACTCAGGTCAAAATATCATAATAATCATGCTTGATAATGAAAACAATGATAATTCATCTCAAAATTTGGAAATTATTGCAATAAGCATGAAAATATGAAAATAAACATGCAATTCAACTTATAATTCACTTGAAATCTCACAATCTTGTAAATGGCAACATTGGGTATGAACCCTAATTTCAAATTCATGGAAAATCATATAAAATCAAATAACTTTGAAATTTAAAACAAGTTTTGGGCACAAGAATGAAAGAAGATCCTTGTTCATAAACCCTCTATACCTTGATTGATGATTAGATAAAGGAACCTTGAATTTTGGATTCCTATTAGGTTCTTGATGATGGGTTCTTGATTACCTTATTTTGGAAATCCTCAATTTTAAGCTTTCATGGAGAATCAATGGAGGATTTTGATTTCTTGGAGAAGAAGCTTTGGAGCTCTAGGGTTTTGTTTGAGAGAAAATTGATGAATAATGAGCATAACAGGTTTAGAATGGGTTTAATCTTGTGTTTGGATGGATTGGGGGATTGAAAATTATCCAAAATACCCTCTTTAAACTTCTAGATGAAACAGGAAAAATGAACTGGGGTCCCGATTTAATAGGCCAACGCGACGCCCAACTATCGCGGTGGCTCAGTGAAATTTAACAACTGAGAAATTGGGGACCTCCGCGATGCGGAGCTATCACATTATCCCACTGAATTTTGACAATTGGGACCTAGAACTTCAACACGATGTGCCACCATTGTGGTGCCCTATAGGAATGCCATTTTGGCCTTCGGCACAACGCGCCATTATAGAGTAGGGCTACTGAAAATTGACAAATGGGAAAATGGACCTCTCTGCGATTCGCCAATATCGTGGAGGTCCAGTGAAAAATGACAATTCTGAATTTAACCACCTCCGCGACGCGGTGACTGCCCAGGTGACACACTGTCAACTTAAAAACGTCATAACTTCTTCATCGAGTGCCGGAATTGGGCGAATTTGATATCGATGGAAATATTATTCAATTTTTCATACCATGGAAATTCTAAATCTAAATAATTCCTCACGAAATAAATTTTCTTAATCTTTGAAGCTCTCCCTTAACATTCTAGGAACGAATTTAAGTTAAGAAATGTATGGGATATTAAAGTTGGAATCTTGGAAGAATCATGCTCTGACCATGGAAGACAAAGCCTTGGAAGCCCACAAGGAGGAGGAACAAAAATAGGATGTTTTTATAATTTAGTTTGGCTTTTTTTTTTCAGACAATCTTGTATTCTTTTTCTGCAATTTTGAGACAATTTGAATGAAATAAAGTTTAATTTTCTTTTGGGGTTTATCTTTGAGCAAATGACATTATTCTATGGTATGATTATCTCTCAAACAACCATAGGCCTACCTCTAGCTCAAAAGAGGCTCCCAAAATAGAAAACGTTGAACAATGTGCCTTGCTATGTGTTAATCTGATTCATTCCTTTATATCACTAATACACTAATTTCTTCACCTTTGTTGTTTTTGTTTTGTTTTGTTTCCCCCTCCCATAGGTTGATTTGTGCATCCTGGCCTATCACACCCATTCAAAGGGGGATCCTCCTTCTCCTCCTCCTCTTTCTACAGGTCTCAAAATCAAAGAAGTGGTGGATAATAGGGTGCTAGTTCTGTAGGAGATAGTGTTGTCGGGCAAAGCGAAATAATACTAAAAATAGAGCAAAGAATTTTGGAGTTACAAGAGGAGCTAGAGCAAGTGTACAATCTGGCCAAGCTGTCGCTTAATCTGAATACTCCTGAATTGCAAGCCGATAGCTATGTCATACCAAA
>NW_025866331.1:0-2817 GCF_002878395.1 Capsicum annuum
TAAATTATTTTTAACTTATCTAATTAAATAAATAAAATTAAATAGTATTAATTAATTCTAATATATGGGTGTGTTTGACATGATGAAAAATATTTTTTAATTTTTCCTTATTTAATTGTAACAAAAGTTTAAAAAAATATTTTTCACGAACAACTATAACAAACAAATAAGTATATATGGGAATGAGAGGAAAGAAAGGGAGGGGTTTGTGGCATATGTTAATGCCGTATATGCAGAGCTAGAATCTTGATCCCCTACACCGAATCTGACACGCGCCCTCCACACTCCCTATTTACCCTTTTCTCCTTCGTCTCTCCCCACTTTCCCATCCATTTTTCCAACAATACCCAGGTAATTTCTCTTCACCTTTCTGCATTTCTTAATCTCTCTGCATCCCCCTTTTCTCCTTTCACTGAATTTTATACAGATATTTCTGTTTAAATCGCCAAAAATATTCTTTTGGTTCTTCTTAGCATGTGCCACTTTTGGTATTCTGTACGAAAGTGGTAATAAGGGAATAAAGTGTTAATTGTATTTTCACCTAAGTCGGGGGGAAAAAAAAAAGAAGAAGCATGGACTCAATATTATGCAATCATGGCTATTGAACTTCGATTATCGAATCAAATAGAGTTTCAAGTTGGTGTTGTTATGATATAATCCTTCATTTGATTTCTTAGGGCCCATTTGGATTAAGTAATTTCAAGCCCTCGCTAGTGTTGTTGAAGGTGCGTTTTAGCCCTCAAAACGTGTGGAGCACTTCGCTTAACTTAATTTGCGCTTTAGTGTTGTCATCAAGGTTCTAAGACACACTTTTCCTTGCCAATGAGCCTCTTCAACACTAAATAATTGATATTTCACTTTTTTTTTTTTTTTTTTTAAAGTATCTATGTTCATAAATTTATCATTCATGCCTATAATTATTAGTATTGGACTAAACATATATATTTGTATTTTTTCTCCCTGTGCGCCTTTTTTCATTAAAGCTCATGATTTATTTGCACTTTAGCTTAAATCCCCAACGGACCTTAGAGCTATTTTGCGCTTTTTGATTTTGATATTATTGGCCCTTGGAAGTATATGAAACTTAAATGTGACAACCCTAGAGTCAAAATGTGTGGTTTTGGCTGTAAAGGAAGGTTTTGAATGCATCTATAAAAGAGTTGGAGTAATGATAGAAAATTTCAAATGCCACCTAAATAAAAGGAGTGAGACAAACAATAGGGTGTGGCCTAGTGGTTCAATGAAGTTGGGTTGAGCACCATGAGGTCTTAGGTTCAATTCGCCAACAGAGACAAACACTTAGTGATTTCTTCCCATCTGTTCTAACCCTGGTGGATACCAGGATAGATTTACCTGGTACCTGTTGTTGGTGGGAGGTGGCAGGTATCTCTTGAAATTGGTCGAGGTGCGCGCAAGCTGGTCCAGACACCACGGTTATCAAAATAAATATAAATAAATAAATAAAAGGAGTTCTAATTTGAAAATGGTCACAAAAGTGGTAGGTGTTAATAACGAAAGTTGCTATTTGTGTTTACTTGTGCATGCGAAGTACAACTTGTGTGTGTAAAACTTTAAATAGATGGCTTTAGATAGTTTGCATTCAGGTGGCACATTAAAACTTAGTTATTGTGTTATTTGCCAGTTCCTCTATAACAAAAAACAAATTTGTTGTGCATTTCACATTTAGTTGTTAAACATGCTTGCAGACTTCAAGTCTAAAATGTTCTCCTTTTATTCTGCAGATTTTTATTTGCCCTCTGCCTGTGTGAACTTTATCAACGCCTGTCTCTAGATGTTGGGTGGTATAGCTTCTGCTGCCATATTCACCAATCAAACTGCACTACTAAACAATGTAAGTAATCCTATTCTGACAAGGGTACTCGTATAGCAGATGTCTAGTTCAAAAAAAGTGTTAGAAATGAACTTTTGTTGGAGTTTGGGTACCTTATGCCTAACAAATGGTAGCTAAAGGTTACCACTCTCCTTTGGTATCTTTGAGGCTATGCTTTTCATAGTTCCTAATTATTCGTTGCTTTATCCAAATTTCACTCATTTGTAACATCACGGGACATTCTTTCCTCCTCCTTTCTGCAGGACTTTCAAGTTTCCTCATTCTTGGTTGTTAGATCTTCCAACCAGTCCAGGAAGTATTCAATTCCACAACCTTTCTTCAAAACTCCTGGCTTTAGGGAACATATTTTCCAATTCGTAGCCAGTAACAATGGAAGCCTTGCTAGAAAGAATATCATCTTTGCCATTCCAAATGAAAGGGATGATACTGAAAAAGAAGGCTCAGATTACTATATTAATTATCCGGTCATCGTTGATCAGAAAGAAGATAGGAGTTCTTGTGCACCAGGGATGAGAACACCTTTTCCCTTGTTGCCATGTGGTGAACTTATTCCTAGAAGTAATGAGATCAATGATAAAGAAGACGGCCTACTTGCTAAGCTGATGGCTGTTCATTTGCATGTATTGGCAATGGAACAATGGAATAGTTCCAAACTTAAAATGTCCCACAAGTATGTTTTCTTTTCTTTTAATATTTTCCTTTACAGTAAAAGGATAAAATGTATTTCCCTTTATATTGCGAGATAATAAAGGTCTGTTTACCCTCACTTTTTCTCCTCTCTCAAACTTCCATAAGGAGAAATTCCAGCAGATAAAGTTATCATAAGACAAGAAATAACAGTGTAAATTGAAACGTGCAGAAAGGATGTGTCTGAAAGAACTAGTGTGAGGGTTTTTGGTATAAAATGAGAACACTGCCAGCATGGAAAATTTAGCCAGTACAATACAGAGAATCTTTTTTTTTTT
>NW_025866332.1:0-1574 GCF_002878395.1 Capsicum annuum
TCCCCAATGTAAATAAAAGAATAAAGAACCTAGATAATAGTACTCCTTCTCCATATCAGGGGTCATCCCACCTGCATCTAAATCATCCTTGAAATCATCCTTACTAAACTCATCCTCTATATAAGAATCCAATAGCCTCTAATCCTCGTTAGTCATCACATTGTCATCTACGGGCTTCTAAAAAGCAAGCCCTACAATACCCATGGCTCTCGGATGCTTATTTAGTAGGTAATCATAATCTAGCTGACGTAACTCCTCAGCAGTAGGTACATGGCTTCCACATATCATAGTGAGATTCATCATTCCATATAGATGGCGAAAGAAGCTATCATCCCGCGCATATCTTTCAACAGTATTGAGAGATGAACCTTGGTTTGTGTCTGACTCTTTAACCTTTATGATGTCAACTCTTTTTGGGTTTTATGGCAGCTTATAATTAGTTGGATCTTTCTTAATCCCATTATTTTTAAGATTTGAGTCAACAAGCTTTCAGAACTAAACCTTGTACTTTTGTGCACCCTGGCTTTATGTATAGAAGAGCAGATCACTGCACTAATATTGATAGGAAGGTCAGTCATAAGGGTAAAAACTAAACATACCCGATCAAGAAAGATTTTGGTAAATTACATTCCCAGAATTAGACAGGCACTGACTATCCTTAACCAAATACGCACTTCCTTATTCAAGAAAGCATATGGAAAAGTGTTGTAGTAGCCCTTGTCTTTGTGATATGTCCATTGAGCCATGGAATATGATCCACACAATGTGTGTCTGATGGCTCAATAAGGCGTCATGTTGTACAATTCCTTCAGTCTTGAGTGGTCTACCTCTGGAGTACCAAGCTATGAGTTTAATAACTCAGCTATTAGTTGTATAATCTGCTGCCCTTGAATTATGACCTTATTCGCCCCTGAGTATTTGAAAACCAATTTGCATACATCTCTCTTACCCAATCTAGGTTGCATTCAGCCATGTCCTTAAAGGTAAAGTCGAGTTTTAGTTGAGTAATTTAGGCTAAGATATGAGGACAGTATTTTTCCAAACTCTCTTTTATGATGATTTTCACTGGTAAGTAGCAAGGTGCTTTATTTTCCTTGTACCACTAAACATCTTCCTTGTCGACCTATTTTATTCCAAAAGTGTGTTGAGGCCTTTGAAGGGTGGATGAGCAAGACCGGTTGGCTTCTAAAGATTTCCCAGTTTCTGACCTTTTCTTTCCCTGGTGAGAAGTATGTTATTTCCTTGCCTGTGCTTACATTGGGAGACTTTTTTCCTATAAATATCATAACATCCACGTTAGCCAATCACAATGAAACTAACTATAATTAATATGAGGGTGGTGAAATGATAACCCCACACTTAATTTGTTAGCACAAACCAATTTAGTGATATTATTGGGTACCCAGGCTTCGCCAACATACACTTTGACAAAGCGCACCAACATTATTTACAATATCATTTACACACCACTGGTGGCCTCCCTTTTTCTTTTCAATATCCTTTCTCAGTTCACAATTTTACTCAACACATCCCAAAATTTTTACAACAATTTGTGATTCAGCTTAACAAATGTC
>NW_025866333.1:0-7566 GCF_002878395.1 Capsicum annuum
CACCCATGAAAATGGCAAAACCTGTGACACCAAGAGCCCATTACAAAGATGACGAATCTAGGAGAATAGAGGAAGAAAATTGGTACCTAGATAGCCACTCTGGAGGTTCTCATTCGGCCTACCGTAGGCACGGTGGGAATCAAGGTTAGATAAATCGTAGTGGTGGTTGAGTTTGGAGAGATTGGGAATATGAATATCGCCATTTCACGCCTCACCATGATTGGGATTCTAACCAAGATTCAAGCTCCATTGACATTGAAAGAGGTAGAACAGAGGATCTCTTTGCAAGAATTTTGAATAAAGTTGAAGGAACTGACAAAATGATCAGTGAATTAAAAGAGGACTTCATATCACTCTCTAAAATGGTGGTCTCCTATTTGGTCTCTATTAAAGAATTAGAGAATCAAATGGGACTAGTCTTCACACGTCTAGATGCTAAACCAAAGGGGGACTCCACTAGTGGTACAATTACCAATCTCTAAAATGATGATCAAATCTTGGTGATGCGTGCGGAGGGTAAAAAGACAAAGAAAGAGCACATGACAGAGAACTTGGTAAGCATGATGCCCAATGCCATATCAAAAAAGAGATTGTCCCAAGTCTAACTCTATTAGGTCTGCTAAGATGACTTTATGAAGGACAGTGATAGGACACTTTCTATAGATCTGATTAGCAACAACTGACTCACCCACTGGGGTAGACACCAAGAAAGGCTCAGGAATCTTTTCAGAACTTATCTCAAGATTTACTGCAACTAACAGGGTCACATAAGAGAAACTTGACCCAGGGTCTAACAACACATAGACATCAAAATGAAAGACACGAAGCATACCAGTAACAACATCTGGTGAATCCTCTTACTTCTGATGGGATGGTAAAGCATAGAATTGATTCCAAAACTGAACACCACCGATACTGGGTGATGCGCCTTGAGGAAGGACTGGAAGGACTGGGCAACCTAAAGGAGCTAGTGCACTAGTAGTTTGAGTCTGGGGACAATTATCTCTATTTCCTTGCTTAGAATGCGGGAACTCTTTAATACTATGACCCAACTTACTACAACCAAAACAACTCTTCTGTCTACACTCACTAAGGTAATTCCTACCACACTTAGCACAGGGAGGATAATGAGGTTTTCCACTCACATTATTCTGAGATCAGGACATAAAAGACTTACCCCACTGCTCATATCTACCCCTGGGAGCAGGAGCACTAGTTGAAGATAGTGTTGGCATAGATGAACGATTCTAAAACTGCAAATAATTTCCTCTTTAAGATGTATTCTGACCATACTCAAACTATCTTGTTCTAGCCCTCTTACTATTTCTATCTCTCCCCTTCAACATCTCTACCTCAATCTGCTGAGCATGCATCATCAATCTCGCAAGGTCCATGTCTCCAATTAGAATGGTAGTCCTACACTCTTTGACTTCCAAGCTAGACACTCCAGTAACAAAATTAATCATACTAGCCCTAGGTTCAGCCATCGTATCAGGGGCATATTAGACAACTGATTGAACGTAAGGCAGTACGCCTTCACTTTCATCGAGCCCTGCCTCAAATTCACAAAATCTTCTATCTTGGCTTCTCTCATCTCACGTGGGAAGAACCTATCTAGAAAAGTATCTTGAAACACCTACCAACTCATAGGAACAACATTCTCTCTACCATTCTTCCATATCACTATCCAATCATACATTACATCCTTCAATCTATAGGATGCTAATACATTACATCCTTCAATCTATAGGATGCTAACTCTATACTCTCCTTCTCAGAAATATGCATAATCTAGGTAATCTTCCTTACCTCATCTAAATAAAGTTATGGGTCCTCACCTTCCTTTAACCCAAAGAACTCTGGAGGATTCATTCTTATGAAGTCTCTAATTCTAGCTGCTACTAAATCCCCAATCTGCTGGAGTGGGTCTGCAGCCTGATTTTGATAATAGCCCTAAACATTGGTAGTCATAGCTTGGGTAAACGCCTGAAAGGCAACCCTAAACTCAGCATGGGATACATTCTCATTCAAAGGATATATGGGTTGGGGAGGCTGGTTATCATTTCTATGGGCATTAAATAGATGAAGAGGCATGTTCAACTTTCACGTAAGAGCATGAGTTAAAAGAAGATAGAGATACTGCAAGCATAATAGATCATGAAAGAAAAAGATGATTTCCTAAGGACGTTTCGTAGCTTCTTGGTCATAAATGTGGTGCGCTTGACACACATGATCAAGACTCTACCTAACGCGGCTTGTCTGACTCCCTAGGACTCATAAAAAACTTAGGCTCTAATACCAAGTTTGTAACGCCCCGAAATCTAATCCTGAGATGTCATACGGTGCTCAAGACTATGAGTATCCTTAAGCTAACCCTCTGTGCCTTCTATTAGATATAAATCTCATTATCATGGTAATATAGACATGAAAGTCATACTAAATACAGAAACTGTTCAAAATAACTAAGAATAATCTGAATAAAATGTATGAAACATTAATACTGAATAAGCTGAATCACAACAAGTAGTCTCACAAGCCTCTACTACTATCATCTAGAGAGTCACTGGGAAAAACCCCTACCTAACTCAAATTGTCTGAAAAGAATACTAAATCATGTAAACTAATAAGCTATAAAATCTGAGTAAACAAGTCCCCGAACTATGAGGACTCACGAACTGTAGGATATAGATGGAGATGCTCGAACTACTCACGCTACTGATACCAAGCACCTGAACTTACATTATGAGACAATGTACATATATGTAGATCAGTACTTTGAGGATGTACTAATTATATGGGGATGAAATGCATAAGTAAAACATTATCCCATTATCATAATTTATAAAATAATACATGTTAAATGTAAATGACTCACATAAGCTGGAATATCTGAAATACTGAGATCATGAATAATAATCAATCATACTTTATTAATCTAATGAGTCATAACATTTAGTTATGAAAGCAATACGCATATTCCGTTAATAAATCATACTGTCTAAGTGCAGAAAGAGCTCACTTTCGAAATTTGAAATCTAAAAGCTGAAGTCTGTAATTGCTATTTTTCTATATATCATAATCTGAATAAACTTTGTGCGCCTTTACACTTAGTTTTCTAAAAACTTTTCTATAAATCTTCTCTGTTAAGCTTTATTATTAAGGAAAACTATTCTGCAAGGGAGGTTCCGTTAACTGACATAAACCATGAGATCTACATGGAGTCCAATGTCTCATCTTTCTAAGAAAGAAACCTCACATTAGAGAGAGGTGTCATACTCTTGCCAGGGAGTATATCTTAGCTTAAGTGATCACTATCTCAGCCCACCATGGGTCGTTAATCTCAAATCTATGGTGGCATTTAGTTCTAGGGTATGAGACCTTGGAATCATACCCAACTCGATGTTAAATACTACTCCCTTTTTATTTGTTATGCTCATCTTGTTGGAAATCCACTTTAAAACTAGCATAAGAGTTTATTATGAAACCAGTTATGCATTTATCTGAATCAATCTATAAATAAAGCTATTTTGCTTGTTGTAATCTATAATAAATCTATAAAGTGAATTCCAAAACTTATCTGAGGATTAAAAGATCAAAACTTTATTGTAAATCTAAAATAATCAACTCATAGGATGCTTAAAGCATTATCTTTCTTGAACTATCAATATATAAACTTGGGGATTAATAACCCCTGCATCAAAATCATGTCAAAACATCATAATAATCATGCTTAGTAATAAATACAATGATAATTCATCTCAAAATCTATAAATTTCTGCACTAGGCATGAAAATATGAAAATAGACATGCAATTCATCTTCAAAATATCTCAGAAACTCATAACTTTGCAAATAGAAATAATGGGTGTGAACCCTAAATCAAAACTCATGTAATATCATTCAAAATCATATGAATTTAATGTAAAATCTTGGTTATGGGTACAAGGATGGAATAAGATCCTTGTTCATAAACCCCACAGACCTTGATAGATGATTAGATGAATAAACTTGAACTATTGATTCCTATTTGAGTTCTTGGAGATGGATTCTTGCTTATCTTTCCTTGGAAATCCTCAATCGTAAGCTTTCTTGGAGAATCAATGGAGGATTTTGATTTCTTGGAGAAGTAGCTTTGGAGCTTTAGGGTTTTGCTTTGGGAGAGAATGGATGAAATTGGGCATAAAGTGCTTAGAATAGGTTTAATTCCTTATTTTGGATGAATTGGGGCCTTGGGAATTAAACAAAATTCCTTCTTTAAACTTCTGGACAGAACCAAAAATGGAACTTTTTTTTCGATTTGGCTGACCACCGCGATGCACCACTATCACAGTGGCTCAATGGAAAATGTGAGTGGGAACTGGGCTTTCTCCGCTATGCGGAGCTATCACGGTGCCCTAGTTTTGCCATTTTGGCCACTGACGTGACTCGCCAACACCGCATTGGGTTACTGGATTTTGACAAATAGGAAATTGGGCTTCTCTGCGACGTGGGGCTATCGTGGAGGGCCACTGGAATTTGACGATTATGAATTTTCTCACCTCTGTGATGCGCTAAGTGCTCTGGTGGCACACTGTCTTACTAAAAATGCTCTAACTACTTCACCGAGTGTCGGAATTGGGCGAGTTTGGTATCATGGAAAGCTTATTCAATTTCCCATACAATGGAAGGTATTCTTCATTTTGGAAGCTATTTCTAAATATGGAAAATTCCACACAAAATAAATATTCTTCATTTTGAAAGTTATTTCTTAACATTCTACGAACAAACTTAAACTAGGAAAAGTGAGGGGTATTACATTGAGCAACTTTGTGCCAAAATTTCTCTCTTCCTATGACTTTGAAAGTTTACTTTCAAAAAATAATGAATACTCCATCTTTGTCTCGAGCATGTAGAATAATTGAATCCCCTCGACGACATTCGCATTCCATATGTGTGAGGTTAATTGTCTCCATCTCATGTGTACTTGTACTATCTAAAACTTGCCCCTTTAGTCTTTCAAAGCTAATTTTTGGCTGTTCTTGATTGGTAAAATAATCATAGGACGTCTTGTGATTTTGGGAAGTCCACTTTAGCCTAAAGAGCCTACCAATCATAAAGAAGTACCCCTAGTCACCCTTTTCGAGCCTTTAGACTTTTCTTTGGCAAACGCATTACAAACCGAGACCCTTCTATTCATCCGTTCTTGAACCCCATCCTCCTTGAACTTGAAAATACAAATTGAGACTAAAAGCTTAAGTTGGGGGTGGTAGAAAGAGAAAGAAGTATAGTTAATCCATGAAATCTTAAGAAGGTTGCTACACTCATGAGAAGTGAAGCTTTTTGGATTTGAATAAAGAAAAGAGCCCATAAAGAAAAGAAAGGCTTTTTCTATGTGCAAAAATTTATAGAAGAGAAAAAGAGGAAAGTGGGAAAACCAAGAAAAAGCAAAGGTAGGCAAAATAGTAAAGTGAAAAGAAGTGGCCTAATAAGTAATGCATAAAAAGAGTATGATGTAGAAGTTCAAGGAGGGTGCAGCCTTGTTTTCCCAAATGATATTCCACCCCAACCCTAAACATACATTACAAGCCCAAAAAGCCCTTTGTAATTCCCAACCAAGTGGGGTCATTGTAGTGGTGACTAAAATAGAGGCAAGCATATGGCATGGTACTTGTTAACATGGAAAATTTATTGAGAGAGTGAGTGGTAGCACTTAAAATTCCTTGTTGCATGATTGGTAGCTAGGTGTGTAAATTTTTTCTTTCTTATGGGGGGCATGTGAACTAGTTGAGATGGGTGATTTTTTCATCTTCTGCACAATAAGACAAGTAGAAGTATAGAATGATTGCAGTCAACATATGAGTCATTTTTTGAGTGTTAGTAATTGTTACATATTTGCTCCCAGAAGTCTATTATAGCCTTCATTATTTCATTTTATGATGAGGGGAGTTGTTAAAACCCTATTTGCCCCTATGTAAAAAGCTTTTTGTGGTATCAATCTAGTTTGAGTCTTTATTATCATTGAGTGATAGAAAGAGGGCATACATAAGAAATTGTCTCATAGTAAGTGGTAGCGTTGCTTGAGGACAAGCAAGGTCTTGAGTTGGGGGTGTTGATGAGTAGTGAGTTTACCACTTATTCGCACTAATTATTCGTGCACATTACCTTGTTTTGAATGAATAAATGAGACAAAATCCATTGATAGATGCACTAATATCCATTCTTTGCAGGCATAAAGCTGAGGAGACCAAAAGATGCGGATTGGAGCTGAAAATGATAAAAGGGGAGCAAAGAAGAGTGCATCTGAAGACCTGGACTACATCAGCCTCGATTACTACGACCGTGGTCCTCTATCCACAGATGTGGTCAGTCAAGACAATCAGAGTAACATGGTCGCGGCACACAACCGCGGTCGTGTGGTCGCGGTCGTGGATAACCGTATGCGACCATCGTTGAGCAGGAATATGCCTAGGGCCAGATCTGTGAAAACACTTGGATGCATCTCAAGCCATATTTATGTAAAAAAAAAAAAAAAAAAAACCTTCCTCTTTAGAATAGTGTAACGCCCTGAAAATGGATCCCAAGATGTCACACGGTGCTCAAGATTACGAGTAGCCTTAAGCTAACCCTTTAAGCCTTCTCCTAAATCTGGATACTCATTGTAAAGAAATATAGGTATATAGTTAAAGCTAAAATATGAAATTTTGTATGAGCTAAGCTAAAACTGTCTGAATATAATATTTGAAAAATACTGAACTCAAGAGTTTGACCTATCAATACTGAAAATCTGAATCATGTATGGCAGTCCGACAAGCCTCTACTACTAATGCTAGAGAGTTACTGGGACAAACCCCAGTTGAGTCAAACTGTCTGAAAATACTGAATTATCAGTACTAATAAGTTGAAAAGCTGAATGACTAAGTCCCTGAACTATGAGGACCCACCAACTGTCGGGATGTATATGGAGATGCTCTAAATCACTCACGCCGCTGAAACTAAGCACCTGAACCTACATTATGAGACAATGTAGCACATAGACGTATATGAGGATTATTACTTCTGGATTGTACTGAGTATATGGGGGTGAATGCACAAGTAAATCAATATCTCAATATTATTATAAATTTGTAAAAGAATGAATGCTAAATATAGATGACTCGCATAAGCTGGAATATCTGAGTTGTGATCAAAAGATCAAATCTTAAATTATTGACCCGTGCATCTCTCTCATACCCATGGCATACGATATCGGGGTACCTCCCGATAAGGAAATAGAATTCAGTATTTACCTTCTTCCTGATACTCAGCCCATCTCTATTCCCCCATATCGTATGGATCTAGCTGAGCTTAAAGTGTTAAAAGAGTAGCTTAAGGATCTCTTAGATAAAGGTTTCATAAGGAACAATATCTCTTCATAGGGCGCTCCCGTCTTATTTGTGCAAAAGAACCCATGCATCTCTCTCATATCAAACTATTAGAAAATTCATGCTAAATAATAATAATGTTGATAATTCAAGTCTAAATCTGAAAATTACTACAATACGCATAAAAATATGGAAATAAACATGCAAATTTATCATCTAAATCACTT
>NW_025866334.1:0-2914 GCF_002878395.1 Capsicum annuum
AATATGCAAATTATATAATTCATCATACATGCTATTTTAATTGCATGAAAGTTATAATTAATCAAGGATTGAAACCCAATATCATGAATATGAATTCAATCTAATTCAAGCATAGAAATCATGAATCTGAAAACTTGTATTTTTAAAAAGGATTCTTGGACTCCATAGGTGAAAGAAACCCATGATGAACACCTAACATACCTTAGAAATTGAATTCGTGAAGATTGATGGTATGTTCTTAAGGCTTGGACTTGAAATTGAATACCCTAGGGTTTGTTCTTGAGTATTTTTTAGAGAATGAGTGAATAATGAGTGAATTTTGCCTTTAGAAAGGATTAATCTCATGTTTTTGGGGCTGATTAAAAGTAGGAAAATGACTGAATTGCCCCTCTAGATGTAAAATTAAAAGAGCTGCCCAATGACGTGTTGGTCGACGCACTGCATCGATGGTTGACGTGATAGCCAACGCGATGCCTCAATATCGTGTTGGCTCACTAGAATTTGCACTGGAAACTAGGGAAAAATATATGTCGATGCGATAGGCGATGTGACGCATCGAGATCGCATCGATCCATTGTTTTGGACTCTCAAACGTGCCTCAAATACTATTCAAAAAATCTAAAACTCATCAGAGAATACCTTTTGACATCCCTGATCATGAATTTACTTAAAAATCAACATTTAAGGTTGTAGGGATTAAAACTAAGATCATTGAATTACGAAGGCTAAAATAATTCTAAGTGTAAACACTTAGCTAAAATTTCTAGGTTTAGGACCCCTTTTTTCATTCTATATAGGACTGAATTGGGCTATGACTTTTTACGGGGTCTTATAATATCTCCCCCTTGGGAACATTCGTCCTCGAATGAGACTGATTGAACTGAGACTATTGAGGAACTTTACTGGTGTTGGCATGCACAACTGAAGCATGATCGCATGACTTAAACTACTGATAAACTAAATATTTCATCCTGAGCATACATAATTGAAGCATGACTGGATTTTGAAGACATGACACATGATTGAACTGTATTATGAAGGTATGAATGATATGAGAATTCTATGCAGCTGGAACTGATACCAAGTTGTAAAGGTAATCTGAGCATAAAATTAGTAATCTTAAGGAAGACTTTTACCTTGAGCTGAGTCTGAGTTTTCGAAGAAGAGGTGAGGATACTTGGTTCACATATCTTCTTCCACTTCCTAAGTATCTCCCTTAACAGACTGATTCCGCCAAAGAACTTTGACCAAAGGAACTTATTTGTTCCTTAGTCTGCGAATCTGATGATCAAGGATTTCAACGGGGATTTCCTCATAAGAGAGACTGTTCTGAACATCTATTCCCTCTAAAGGGACTACAACTGCTAGGTCACCAATACATTTCTTTAGAAAGGAGATGTGATACACTGGGTGTATTGAAGCTAAGTTTGAAGGCAACTCAAGATGGTAAGCTACCTTTTCGAAATAGCTGAGAATTCTGTAAGGACCGACATATCGGGGCCTGAGTTTCCCCTTCTTACAAAAACTCTTCACTCCCTTCATGGGAGAGTTTTTCAAGTACACAAAATCGCCAATCTCGAATTCGAGATCTTTTCTTCTTATATCTGCATACGATTTCTGTCAGCTCTGAACTATCTTAAGCCTTTCTATGATCAACTGAACCTTCTCTCAGGCATCAAACACCAAGCCAGGCCCTATACTACAGCCTCACCCACTTCAAACCAACCAATGAGAGATCTACATATCCTCCCATACAACACTTCTAATGGAGCCATCTGAATACTAAAATAATTGTTGTTATTATACGCAAACTCAATCAAAGGTAAGTAGGCATCCCAACTACCCTTAAAGTTAACAATGCATGCTCTAAGCATATCTTCTAGAGTCTGAATGGTCCTTTCTGCTTGACCATCTGTCTGAGGGTGGAAGGCTTTACTAAGGTAAACTTGGGCACCAAGACTCTTTTGGAAGGCTTTCCAAAAGTGAGAGGTGAACTGGGTACCTCTATCTGAAACGATGGACAATGAAACTCTGTACAGTCTAACCAACTCTCTAACATAAAGCTTGGTATAATCCTCAGCTGAATAAGAGGTATGAATTGGTAAGAAATAAGCTAATTTGGTAATCCTGTCTACAATGACCCAAATCGAATCATGCTGATGACGAGGACGAGGCAAACCCATCACGAAGTCCATGTTCACTCCTC
The DNA here is from genome assembly GCF_002878395.1 of Capsicum annuum. Lineage (NCBI taxonomy): Eukaryota > Viridiplantae > Streptophyta > Magnoliopsida > Solanales > Solanaceae > Capsicum > Capsicum annuum. Next base: position 2,207 of record NW_025866334.1, read on the forward strand.
CTACTTCCAAGTGGGAATACTAAACTCCTGCATAGACCCACTAGGATTTTGATTCTCAATCTTAACCTGCTGACATGTTGAGAACTTAGCCACAAACTCTACAATATCTCTCTTCATCCCACTCTACCAATAGATTTCTCATGAATTGCGATGTATCTTAGTCGTCCCTGGGTGAATCGAGTAACGCGCACCATCTGCTTCTGCGAGAATCCTCTACCTCACGATATCCACATATGACACACATAACCTACCATAGCAACACAACACACCATCTCCCCCTTGGGAGAAAACCTTTAGCTTCTGATCTCTGACTGGCTCTTTCAACTTCACTAAATTGGGATCTCTATCTTGCTTTTATTTTACCTTAGAAACCAAAGATGATTTTGAGCTATTCTGCACCCACACGCTACCTTCAGCTGAATCAACCAAACGAACACCTAACCCGATAACCTGGTGAACTTCCTGAACTAACTTTTTTTTACCACCCTCCACGTGAGCAACACTACCCATGGACACCCTACTGAGAGCATCAACCACTATATTGGCCTTGCTCGGATGATACAAAATACTTATGTCATAGTCTTTTAACAACTCTAACCACTTCCTTTGGCGCAAATTTAAGTCTTTGTGAGAAAATACATACTGCAGACTTTTATGGTCTGTGAATACATCAACATGCACCCCATACAAATAGTGCCTCCAAATCTT
>NW_025866335.1:0-3276 GCF_002878395.1 Capsicum annuum
TTTCTAACATTCTAAGTCATCTGTTGCAATAGATTACCCATAAGTTATAGTAAATTAGGTAATTTGTTAACACAAGTTCAGAAAACTTATGCAATTGATAAACTATCGATTGTTGCAGATTACCTATCTGTTGCAAAAATTATAGTGGAAGGGTAATCTGTTAACACAGGTTCAGAGAACCTATACAATAGATGGACATCTATCGCAACAGAATACCTATATGTTGCATAAGTTGCAGTAAATGAGTAATTTGTTAATAGGTTGAGAGAACCTATGCAACAGCTGGACCATTTATTGCAATAGATTATCCATCTATTACATAAGTTGCAGTAGATGGGTAATCTATTAACAGGTTCAGAGAACATATGTAATAGATGGCCCTTATGTTGCAACAGATGATCATTTATTGCAACAAATGGTCCATCTGTTGTATCTTTTAATTTTTATTATAAGTTACTAACTTATTTAAATTGTGTTCTTATATCACAATATGTTGATGAAATTATTTACCTCATCAGGGAGAGACACCTTAAATTCAGAGAGCACTGTGATCTTGGGGATAGGATCATGGACCTTAACTTATACAATAACTTCTTAAGTAAGTACAACAAACTCAGTGAAGAAGTAACAACTCTCAGTGGTAAAAAAGTTGAGACGTTAATAGCTGAGTTTGTATGGGAAGATGATGTCATTGACTATTATAGAGGAAAGAGTATTTCCAGGTGCCATAGATTGGATTGGGGGAAAATAGGATTCTTGCAGTAATGAACTTAAAGAATAAATATTCTATGACTGTTGAGATCCTAATCAATAAGGGAGTCATGAATGTTTACGATTACAAGTTATCAATCTTTGAAGAGTGGGAATTTTTTATTTCTATGGAGTCACTGTTGGAGTTGTTCCCGAAATTGTTGAAGAAAAGTGGTATAACGAATCTCTTGTCATAGAAGTTACTCAACGAAAGATGGTTCTTTAAAGGTCAAAAATAGGATCTTCCCAAAAAGGAGACTGGTAGTACGTGCGGGTCATACATGCTTCCATTTATTAAATATTTGCTAATCGGTACTGTTATGACAACTCCAAGGACTTTGTTGAATAACAACATAGTGACAAGGACGCAAGAGGTTCGGGTTGTTGGGTACTCTATAAAAGTTTGGAGCCCTAATTTGGGTTGTAATTTATTTATCTGGATGTGTATAAATATTATTGATGAAAACACTTTACTTTTAGTATTTTAGTTAATTGTATTATTTAATTGGTGATGACAATAGTTTAGTAATTTAAATTGAAGTACAGTCGTTTTGTCATGAATTCTACTTTATCCTTAGATTTGAAAACTTATAAATTATTATTAAAAATAGATTAATAAGTTCAAATATCACAACAAACCCATCAAAGATATAGACATCTGCAAAATGCAACAAATGAGTAACCTGTTGCAACAAATGACTCATCTGTTGAAAGAGATAAAAAAGATATGGATACCTATTACTATAGATGAGTCATCTATTAGAAATAACCAAATAGATAAGACATGTGTTGGAAATTATCAAACATATATAGACATTTGTTGCAATAGATGAGTCATCTGTAAAAAGAATCAAATCGATAAAGACATTAATTGCAATAGATGCATTATCTGTTGTAAAAATGTCTCATCTGTTGGAAACTGTCAAATAGATATCTATATCTGTTGCAATAGATGACTAACATGTTGAAACGGATGAGTCATCTATTAGAAATATCAAACAGATAAACATATTTGTTGTAAAAGATTCATTATCCGTGGAAACAAATATCTCATATGTTAGAAATTATCAAACAGAGATAGACATATATTGCAACGGGTTATAATTTGTTGCAATAGGTTAGTCATCTATTACAACAGATGTCTATATTTATTTGATAATTTTCAACAGATTAATCATCTATTGCAACAGATGCATAGATCTGTTTGATAATTCCAATAGATGGGTCATGACCAAAAAAACTGGACATCAATTAAAATAAAATTTTTAACAAAAAATATATCCAAGCCTCCACAAATTACATTAAATAATTCAAAAAACATGAAATACAAAATTGTTATGGATAATCTGTTGCAAGAGATGATAAATATTTACAAGTTAAGTTTTAAAGCCAACTTCCTAAGGTTACTTTGACATAATCAAGGGATAAAGATTAACACAATATTGGCCAGTTGTGCTTTATTCGGTGGTGTAAAATTTGGCTTTGATCGTGGCAGATCTTTACTATTGCTTGTGTACCATTTTCGAGGCTTCACAATTCCATAATTCCCTAAAAGTGTAGCATATATTTTAGGATTAATTCGATATCAAGTACAATATTTGGTATTTGTAAAATATCGCTCAAATACTCAGTGTAAGCGGCAACAAAAATACCGCAATTCCTACATTTGGAAAAATCAGATAATACATATCTAATTAATGTAAGAATAGTGAAAATTATGAAAATAAATCGTGTCACTTATAGGCTACCATTGGATTGTTGAGAAATTTCTTCAACATACTTTACATCAAATAGATTACCCTGTAGAAAATGGCTATCGCTCATTTTATCCTGGTATGCTTCAATCGTCGATCAATCAGTATGAATCTTTTGGGCCAAAAGTCACTTATATGAAGGTAAGTGGGCAATATTATGGCCACCTTTTGTACCTTGAACAACGGATCAGAACATCTCTTTGCCAACATCGAGTCATAAACTCGGATGTGCCTCTCTTTTAGAACAATGACAGCCAATACCAAATGGAACTCATCATCACAATTACCTGGGATATACACTTCGTCGACCAAATGATAAGGTAGGCCAGCTGGAATGCTAAAATCTTTGATAATAATGCTTAAATATTCCTCGTTTTAAGCAACTTGCAGATATTGGTGATAATACCTTTCGTAGGTTTTATCGATGTATACCTTGAATAAACAATTAGTTATCGTGTATTTGTATTATTGTTATGTTTGTAACTTGGTCATCTTTTGAAGATAGTAAAATATGGCATCAATGTGTTGCACATTTTATCAAACATTACAATCACGTAATACTAATTATTAAATAGATACAATTAAACAAAAATGGACATCAAATATAGTATTAATAGTAAGATATTTAAACCTCGTTATTCCAACAAGGTTTGGACGGTGATATCAAATAGAACTAATTCTTCATTTTAGGATGTGCAACAATAACGTCGAGAATATCAAATTCGAGACCTGATTGTTTCAATTTGTAGTGGTCGTTCTTTTGTTTTTTGCA
>NW_025866336.1:0-1672 GCF_002878395.1 Capsicum annuum
AAACGTGTTATATTTGAATTTCAACCATTTAAATAGTATTTAAATTAATTTATGTGTTTTTATAGAAAAACTATATTAGAAATGTGTTATGTATACATTTAGCTATATTTGGTAAAAAAAGATTAGGCTATAGTTTATAAAGAAAAAGATGTACTATAATTCGTAAATAAAGCTATATAATATATCATTTATGTAATTACACTTTTATTTTCTTTTGTTGTGTGTTTCTTATTTTTTATTTGGATCGATTGGTCTTAGTGTGTAATTTTTTTTGTATTTGATTTATAAAAAGCCCAAAATTTATCCCAAAAAAATAAGCTTATAAAAGAGAAAAAAAATTGGAGCAAAGGAAAAAAAATGGAGAAGAATTCCTTTTTGGGAGAGAAAGTAGCAAAGAAGAAGATACACAGTAAAAAGACAACACATTGGGACTAATCACAGTCGAAGGGCTACAAAATGAAAATAAAATGGATCGAGAAGTTACTTTTGTCTAATAAATCAAATTGGAGCCATTACTTTTACAATTGGCTACCGGTGTCTTTTCCCCTTAAAGAAATGATACAGGTAAAACGTTTCTTAATAATGGAGGCAAATGTGGCCCCAAAGTATGACATCGAGGGTAAATTTAGCTCAAAATATAACGAAGAATATATTTATTGGGGATATGAATCCGGGTTAAATCATCAATTGGGCCTTCTAGTTGTAATAAGTGTAATTGGGCCTTTCATATACAGGGACCTGGCCCTTCTTCAGCAGATATTTTTACATTGTGTACATGTATATGTAATGTGTGGTACATTTGGACTTCAATGAATGGATTGACGGTTTATTTACTTTCATTCTCTCATGGTTTTCTATCTCTTCAAAATAAATTGAAGGAAGATTCCCGATTCATTGTTAGGTTAACATGGTATCAAAGTCGGGCCTATCCCAAATCTTTATTCACCGATGTTGGGCCCCCATATTTTATTATCCACGTTTCAATTAACGAGGCCTGGGCATGTAGGGGAATGTTAAGTATCTTATATCAAAAAAGGAATAGGTAATTGATCTCCTTATATAGACTTGGACAAACCTCCACTCATAAGCTATCTTTTGAGGTTAAGTCAGGCCCAAGATCCATTATTTACATGGTATCAAAGCGACCGATCCTGTTGAGTCAGTATGTAAATCTCTATTGATCGTCTTCATGAGCTGTTGAGCTATTGCGTGGAGTTGTTGGTTTGTTTTCTTCTCAAGCTTCACTAAAGTTTTGATGGGTTTTCTTTGATATTCCGACTTCGTTTCACCAAAGTACCTTCCATCGAAGAAGTTTTCTTTGGTTTTTTGAAGGATTACATTACCAGTTTACAAAGCCCTCAATTTTGGTATAGGTCCAATCGCGTAAACCCTAATCTCATCTAGCATTAAGTTTTTTCATCTAATTTGTAGCTTACCTACTTCGATTACTGAGGATTATTAGTAATTTTACTCTGAATTTATCAATAATCCCATATTTTGTGATACGCTTGCTTAAATAGTTTGTTCGATATATTTATGGGTAGTATGAATCCGATTACCACTTCCTCTTTACATATGAACGCTGACTCTTCAGCAACGAGCAATATCTCTATTGAGGACTTATATCACCCTTTATACACCCACCCTTCAAACAACCCTTCAATCATGCTCG
>NW_025866337.1:0-2537 GCF_002878395.1 Capsicum annuum
TTTTTTCAATGACCCTGGCCGTCCAGGTCAGCTTTTGTGCACTGGACTAATTCCTTCATCTCTTTATAGTGGCTAAATTTATAGTGCATATGTTCTCTCCTAGTTCTACTTATTCTAAAACCATTGTTCAGGAATGCGCTTGCATTGTCGCATAATGCGATGATTCGAAGCAATGCGAGCCCCCATTGTGTGTAGCTGATGCGAGCGCATCATGTTGATTTTATTTTTAGGGTCAATTTTAAATTAAAAAAAGAGTCACTTCGTGTTGATTTTATATTTAGGGTCAATTTTAAATTTAAAAAAAAAATCTATTGCGGTGACTACCACTGCAGCAATTTTCTACGGTTAACTTTGAAGTCCACTACTGCGGCTTCTTCTGTATGCAACTACCACTACTGTGACTTCTTCAATGCTTCGCTCTAATTATGCGCTCACATCGCTTCACCCTTTGCATAATACTTGATGCGGAGCCTTGCAACTTTTTTCCGCATCACGCTTCCCTGAACACTGTCTAAAACTCTTGGTTTGGTACATATGACATGTATGCACCAGCTTAAGGGGGGTGTTAGAATATGAGTGGGAACAGGAATAACATATAGAGTACTTCTTGGAAAAGGATTATAGTTTAGTACTCCTAGTTGAAAAAGGATTGTGATGTCATCTATAAATAACGCCTCAATGTAATAATGTACACACAATTCAATAATAATATTTTTTCCATTATTTATCACATGGTATCAGAGCCTCTACAATCTTAGTAGATAATCAAAGAGCTTCCGCTCCCGGCGCGAGGCTATAACCCATATATATTGCTCGACTAGCCAATGATCATGTTAGCAAAAGCAAGGCCACCATACTTCTTTCCCATGGCTTCTCATATCTAATTTGTGTAGCACTGTGCATATTTTTGAGACTACTTTCTCATGTCTAATTTGTGTAGCACCATGCATCCTTTCAGTGACTACTTTCCCATATCTGATTTACGGTAGCACCATGCATCTTTTCAGTGACTATTTTCTCATATCTGATTTGGTAGCACCGCGCATCTCTCTAAACTATTTCTCATATTTAATTTGCACAGTGTCGCGCATCGTTTAAGGCCACTTTCTCATATCTAAATTGCATTGCACCGTGTGTTTTTCCGGTGACTCCTCAGATTTGATTTGCGTAGTTCCGTGTGTCTTTTTAGTGACTCCTCAGATCTGATTTGCGTAGGGTCGTGCCATCATTCCAACCCTACCTATATAATTTTTCTATTTCAGTAGGATTGTGTCATCATTCCGACCCTATCCATATAATTTTTCTCAAATTTTGACCGTTTTTCAGTCGTCAAATCTAATCATCCTGCACGTGAACATGTTACAACCAACATTTCTAGTGACTTTCTTGTTCAAGATTTACTCATCTCTTGATTTTGAGATGACCCATATATTTTATACCAATTTCTGGCAATATTCCAGCAACAAGTCGTCTTCTCAATGACATTTACAACTTCTCTGACCACTTTTTTAGTTTTTTTCTTTTTAACTGAGATCTCCAAGACATCCAGAGTAGTCCTTACCAGTTTCGTTGCAGATATCTTCACTAAATCCTTTACTGATCCTCGTATTAATCACATCCATAACAAGCTTGGTACATATGACATGTATGCCCCAGCTTGAGGGGAAGTGTTAGAATATGAGTAGGAATAGGAATCTCGATACATATGACATGTATGCACTAGCTTGAGGGGGAGTGTTAGAATATAAGTAGGAATAGGAATCACATATAGAGTACTGCTTGAAAAAGGATTGCAATGTAGTGTCCTAGTTGAAAAAGGATTATAGTGTAGTAGTCTCCTAGTTGGAAAAGGATTGTAATGTCGTATCTATAAATAGCGTCTCAATGTAATAATGTAGTTACAACAATTCAATAATATCTTTCTCTAATATTTCGCACAACTCTAACACGGGTGTTTTCCACAATTCAAACTTTTGGTTTACTCCTTTGTTAGTTTCACAAATTAACACAATATCCTTTGCAAATAGCATACACCTATTATTGATTATCTCATTTGTTACTATGGGAAAGAAGTAGCTCAAGGAAAATCCTTGGTGTAAACTCGTGGTTACCGAAAACTTCCCCTATACCGATCTCCTCAGTGCTCTCACGCTTGTAATCGCTCCTTCATATGTATCCTTTATGCAATGAATGAGAAGAAAATATTTTTTCATCCAAATCTCAAGTTGTTTACCTGTATGACCTCTAGTAGTGTATTTGACAATGCAAACTATTTACATTTTCTCCTTCACTAACTTCTACTTTTCCCTCTGTCCCATCTAATCTTTAATTCTTCATCACAAGTGATGAACATTATTAAGTTATACCAAGTGTCAACAAGAAAGAAATCAAAAAAACACAGTTCCTAACAAATCATGCAAAAATTTAAAAGGAAAAAGGAGTTTAGAGAGCAAAACAATGTGTAGCCAAAGAACTTGTGTGGAGAAGATGACAGAACAGTAGCGTTTAGCACACAAAGAAATAACTTTTGCAAAGTA
>NW_025866338.1:0-2875 GCF_002878395.1 Capsicum annuum
AGGTTCAAAAACTTTTAGTAAAGCATGAATAAAGCATTATAACGCATGGAAAATCACTTAAATGAGTAATCACGTCCAAGACCTCAATTATGCCAAAACCTAATTTCAAAACCATGAACTTAATAATCAATTTCATACAAAAAATAAGATACAAGTACAGGGACAAGGATACATACAAGCTCTATGATCTAACCTCTTGAATAACTAGATCTCCAGTCCCTCCATTCAACCTGAACTATGAGCCTATAGGGTACAACTCTCCCACTAGTGTATTTCCCTAAGTCATCAAACTCTCCCAACCTACCAATTTACCTCCACAATTCCTGCATTGCTATTTTCGAGCTTACATACTTTCTTTCCCATGATCAAACATCTAGATTCAAGCCTAGGATCTACCAACCACCATGTACTACTACCAAAGTACCCCATATAAAATGGAATATACACATAACGTCCTCCCCCACTAGAAGGACACCCTAAATTTCTTAGCCACCCACCGACATCCTATCCATTTCCAAGAAAAACCATTCCCCTCATACATGCAAGGAGAAAACACTCCACATGTTATATTAAGACCAATAAAACCTTCATCTAAGAGATCTATTAATTTCTCCTTAAGATCTTTTAAACCCACTAAAATCATTCTATAAAGAAAGAATAGAAATTTTGATAATTATCCAAAACTAGGTCAATCCCAAACCAACCTCCCCATTAGAAATACACCATTAGGGTCATCAGAAGAACCCCAAGAAATTCATGCACTATCAAGACCGAGTGTAAGGAGAGACCTTCCAGTTTAGGATCTTTAACTCAGACCAACTGATAATAGAGACACCCTTTTGGAGACCAATCTTCGAGCTCTAAGATAGAACATAACCTTTTATTTATTAGCTAGGGAACAAAATTATTATCTCATTCCAAAATTGACCCACCAGAGAGCCTAACAAGTCTGAAAATCTAATTAATAAAAAGCACATGAGCAACTAATTCATCCCCTAAATGATATTGAAATCCACAACAAACGAGTCAAAAAAATCCACCATGACTCATTTATTACCAACAGATGCCACACACACCCATAGACTCTTTTGGCAATCAAAAAGTCACCTACTGGGTAAAAATAGAAGAAGAAAAAAGTCCTAAACAACCTTGAGACCAAGACTAGAATACACAACCATAAATGGGCACATAAAAGATAGAGGACACCAAACCAAGTAAACCACGTTGGAGACAAAGTTAGCACCCTGGCATAAGAGCTAGAAAAGTAGCAACCAATATCCTATTTTCCCAAGCAGCAATTCTTATGGGACACTCCCTTTTAACTAGGAAACCATGACTCCTTACCTTGCTTATTTCCAACCTCACCTCATTCCTCCCTGTACTAATAGGACGGGACTAGCATGATAGAGTTGTCACTCTTTGGGTCAATAATTTAATAGAATATCGAAGCTAGACCTTGGTAACCTCCCCTTGATCTAACCGAGAATGAATGCCACGTATCGAGATAGGGTTAGTGGAGACTGGTGGGACTCCACAGAAAAAACCAGAAGCTGCAACCCTTGACCAGGTTTGTGCCCCATGAGTTGGACTAGATTCATCCATGTTCTCCTCTAGTAGGATAGGTAAGTTTCCAAAAATTGTAGATCATTAAGAAAACATGATCTGAAAAGTGAACCAAAGAAGATTCAGAGAAGAGTTCAAGACCTCAAACTCCATAGCTGGAAAGAAGAATAACCAAGAAAGTAAAACATCCTAAATGCCTTATAGCTTCCTGATTACAAGTGTGGTACAGGATCTACCCATAAGGAAGACTCTACTTGACACGACTTTACGGACACTGCATGAAACCAAAACCTAAAGCTCTGATACCAATTTAATATGACCCAAACCAGGGCCTTATCGTAATGGGCAATCCCAAGTCTAACCAGGACCAGGAATCTCCCTAGTTACCCAACCACCAAACGCATACCTTGAGTAAGATAAAGTCCAAACATATAATAAAATAGTGTATCCAACCATGTAGAGACTCTAGGATAAGTCTATAATTGAGACCGACCAAAATATGTCCAACCATCCAATATCTTACCAAACTAATACGAAAACAGTAAATAAATACTAGGGTAATAAGACAATGTAAGTATACATATGCATAACATAAACAAACCATACCATACCATAACCAAGTCTACAGTTGTCCATACAAAGCCTCTAGACCAACCAAAGAGTACCTAGTCGGGACATACCCCCAATCAAAGCCAAAAACCACAGTCTATGAAAGAAAAGAAATAGCCAAGTCTACGGTTGTCCGTACAAAGCCTATAGATCAACCAAAGAGTTTCCAGTTTTGGTCCCCCCGGGACCTCTACCTTTCACGGCTTTACTACACATCCCGCCATTATTGCCAAATTAAAACCAAGTTCCAAATAATCAAAACATTATTGATTTATTAACCAAGGCCATTGATAATGGTATCGTCATACCTATCCTTACTTGCAAGTATCATCCATAGCCAACCATTTATAGGTTTAAAGGGACTTTCAAGTGCCCTTCCATGCACCATATTAAACCTCTTAGGGGACTTCCATGCTCCCCACAAGCATAACCAATTAACCTTTAGCATTTCCAAACTATTTAAACCAATTCCATTAATGCATAACTTGAGGGATCTCTATGTATCCCGTAAGGTTTTCAAAATAGACCAACCATGACCACCAAATCCTTTACCTTCTAAACCATTCCAAGCCATTTTAAATCATGCCAAATATTTAAAGAATTTACATCATTTAAACTATGCAAAACCATAAAAAACCATTTAGAGTTCCATTACCAAACGAAACCATGCAAAAGTTCCAATGAAAGTTCAACAATAGAGTAA
>NW_025866339.1:0-1504 GCF_002878395.1 Capsicum annuum
TAAAAAAATCAATAAGAAAAGAAATTCACAATTTCTTCAGTATAAAATAATTAAAAATATATTTAATTAAACAATGAATGCTCATTACAACATAACTTATTAATGAAAGGAGAATTAAATCACTAACCATTAAGGTTCCACATTTCTCAGAAATTATTAAAAAATACATATTATCATAATAATGTAGTTAAGGGTAAATGTTAAAATATAGAAGCAAGAGATTGATAGAACATATATAAATACGACAAATTCAATAGTTATACAACGTTTTTAATTTGACGGCATAGTTGCTATCTAGTTTATCATCCGGAAAATAAACACTAATAATTGATGCGTCATATTGCTTTGAAAATCAAGAACGAAAAAGAACTTAGAAATAAATTATTGAAGAGTAAATTAATCATAAAAAACAAAAATAAAATTTACGTTATTGTGATGAATAGCTTATCTCCATTAGTTTCGTTCTTGATTTTATCTCTGTAAATATATTCACATATAAAAAAAAATTATCAAGAACAAAAGTGCTTTTACCTTTACATGCTTGAATCTTATGAAGTTATTTTTGCGAAGTAAAGACTATTAATAAGGTTATGAAGGGGGGGAGCGGGAGTGGAGAGGAGAGAAAAAACTTAGAGGTACTAAGAATAAAGTAAAAAATTGAAAAGAAGAGTGAAAAAAGTTCAAAATTCTAACCATTTGAAATTCAAACGTATAATTAAAATTTATTTTAAATTTTGAAAAAATAGTGTAAATCGTCTACAACTTCTTTGTTATAATTGTGCAAAGATCTCAAAAATACTTATAATTTTTTACGAATTTTTAATACAAAGATTGTGATAAAAATATTTTCTTGAAGATTAATAGAAAGTGTACGCACCTTAACTTCATTTCAAAAAGATCATAAACTTCAAGGTAAAATGACTATTTGAAGATAAAGAAAAAGGAATATTCGAAAGTGTGTGCTTCATTGGGGTATTGTGTCTTTGTGCTTGTGTGTTATGTGAGTGTGTATTTGAAGGTGATTTTATGCCCTTTGATAGTGGAACTGGAGGTTAAGGGACGTGGGTCATTTTGGTGTATGAAGTGGAGTTGTGGGAGAAATACGATAGTTTTGTTAACTTTTTTTCTTTGTTTTAATTTATAATATCCTTTTAAAGATAAATAACAAAATACAGAGATACAAAAATAAATGAAATTAGGACCAAATATGCATCAAGTAGCATATCTCTTCTTCGTAATTATTATTTCATTTTATTAAAAAAATAAAAAATTTATCAAAATATTACTTATTTTATTTGATGTTTTATCAATTTTGCAAAATAATGCTAATTCAATAATTTGTCGTGGCATAATTAATCAGGATTCATGTTCACCATTACTCCTCAAAGAAAGAGGTTATTTCACTTTATTCAAATTTTTTATATTAGTTTTTATTGGTTTTATTTTAAATATTTTTTAATGTTGTTTATTCTTGTTAAATTAATTTTATTATTTTTCAGATAAA
>NW_025866340.1:0-1949 GCF_002878395.1 Capsicum annuum
ACACCAAGATAGAACACAAGTATGCGTTATGTCACATATAAGTAAAGGAAGAGAGAACATGTAGATATAAGATCATCAAATACAAGTAAATGAAGATAAGACAAATACGTAGATGACAAGTCAATATGACAATACAACACAACATAAACACAATAAAGTAAGTGCAATGTATATGATGATGATAATGATGTTGATACACGAGGTCGTTGCACAACCTCCAAGATCGTCGCATAATCTCTGTATACAACTACGGAGGTAAGCCACCCAACGCAAGACCCATGGGAGTTCGTCAACCCCTATACAATCCACATATCTCATATCTCCTTTCAGATGCATCTCTCGAAAAGAGTTTTATAAGGTGTTACAATATCTCCTCTCCAATACTTTTCTCAAAGAGGGTTTATAAAAGGTATTGTCAGTGTTTCTTAGATGTTGCCACGGTGGTACCAATGTTTCATGAATGAATATGATATGAGGATATAATGCTCTCACCCAATCACAATGAGTATTTACACAACCAATCACAATGATATATTTCCACAACCAACCACAATGATACATTTTCACAATCACGTGAGTCAATATCCACTCATTATTTCCGTTTCATCCACGAATTTCCACATGTCTCATATAACAACAAGTATGAATATATCACGATACACCAATGGTACCACATTAGGCAGTTCAACAACAAATATAATTATTCACAGTTACCACAAACATTTGTCCTATTAAACCTGTCGTAAATGGCTGTAGTAATACTATTACAATTATATTTACATACTCATGCATTTGATTTAGCGATGAAGGGGTCAATTATGAATGCCTACTTGCCAAAATAATATATGTATTGTGGAAAGAATCAAATCTTTTTATCTTATTATATATTAATTAGAATATTATTCTCTACTTATACTAATTTTCTTAATATCTTTTAACTCAGAAAATAAGTGCAAACCATCAATATTGCTATTATGTCTTTAAGGAATTTTCATGGTCAAAGCAATGTTTTTCAAAAACATTCTCATCATCTAGTAATATAATATTTTATCACTAAATAAAATATTAAAAAATTAAATATGCTACACACTTCGAATTATTTCAATCTAATTTTTTTCCTAGAATGTATAAAAACTGAATAACTATATACAAACAGTTGTTTGGAAAGTCAAATTATAATATGAATTTGTGTTACTATTTCAATTGGTTAGAAGCGCCACAAAGGACTATTTCAGTTGGATCAAAATCATCATAAAGGATCACATATTTTGGTGGATTGAAAGTGCCATAAAGAACTATAATATATAAGTAATTGTCACGATCCAAAAATCGGTAAGTCATGATGGCACTTGTCGAGGCGAATCTTGACAAGTATATCTCTCACCCAAACTGATATACAAGGGGAAAAGGAAGAGATGTCCCCAAGGTAAGGCTTCTAGAACTAAGCCGAACCACATAGATATAACAAAAGTGGAAAGAATAAAATCAACACATGCAACCATAACTTCCAAAACCTGGTGTCAACAGTATTAAGAACTACTAATACAATTTTGAAATTAAATATATCAGAAAAATAACCACGAAGAAAAATATCTGTCTCAGAATACTAATAAAGACATGACTAAAATAGAAAGATAGAGGTGAACACCGGACATGTGAATGTCCAACCGCTATCTTAAGAAATCCGAAGGCACCCGAAATCAATCAGTCTGAGGCACACCCGAACCTAAAGTTGCAGCGAAAGGGTGTAGTAAGAGTGAGGTACGATCCACTTGTACTCAATAGGTATCATAGGCTGACCGAGCAAAGTAGAAAATTAAGCATACAAAATACACACTTACGGCACGTCACCTACAATCATAAAATGTCCCACACCGGTAGCTCATACCGCTTGCACTGACTGTTCTAATATATCACATATATTACAACAACACACCAAGATAGAACAC
>NW_025866341.1:0-4583 GCF_002878395.1 Capsicum annuum
CTTGACTGAGAATATTATGAAAACATGACACTGGCTCTAGGCACACAACTAAATTGTCGGGTATTAGATACCCCCAAGACTTGATAGTATAATATGTAAATCACAACACAAGCTTAAAAGCCCAACAATTGCTATATACTCACAATTCATTCATTAAGACATTTCAACAAACACTTGAGGTGTATCACTTGTACATGAATGGAGAGTGCATAATTGCATACTATATCGTGGCATTAATCCATTCTCATGGAAAATTTATCAAACACTTGCACATAAACTAATCATGGCATGGTTTCTTCTCTTATTAGTTCACATAGGCAATTTATCAAGCACATAATGAACATAGTATATGTAGACAACATTGCACAACAAGTAAACAACATGATTCAATTCTAATTTCACAATGCAAGGGTTTAATCATGGGTTCACATAAATCTACTCATATAAGAACTAATTCCACATAAAATTTATCACCAAACATGGATTAGAATTCAATTAGTCATTATCAACATGAACAAAAGCAAACCCAACATGAGATTCTTAAAAATCCATATACTTGAGCTTTAAAAAAGAGATTCTTGAGCTTCATGGGTGAAAGGGACCCATGAATCAAAACTTGACATACCTTGATTGTAAGGTTCTTGATATTCTTGGAGAGATTCTCGGAATTGGCTTTGATTTCTTGAAAGCTAAGGTTTTGTTTCTTGGGAGAGAATGTTCTTGATATGGGGGAAAAAGTGAGTAAATAATGATTTGAAATATTTTTGGGGATTAAATCCTACACCTAGACGTGTTAAAACCTTGGGAAAAGACCAATTTATCCCTGGATGAAATATTTATTTTTCGTCAAAATTTCCCGATTTGGTAGGCTGGCGCGACGTAGCGCTATTGTGTTGTCTCTGGAATTTGACAACTAGGAAATTGGGAGATGCCGCGACACGGAGCTATTGCGTTGCCTTTTTGTTTGCGACCTAAAAGTTTGGCCCGACACGGAGACATCACGGAGGTTCATTGGAAAAAGGACAATTGGGATTTAGGAGCCCTCCGCAACGCGGTGTAATCACGGAGTTTTACATGAAACTGACAAATGTCATTTTGGCTTATGGCGTGATGCGCTACTGGCTGAAATGACAGTGTTTTACAACTGAAACTTTAAATCACCATAACTTCTTACCTGGTTATCGAATTTAGGCAAATTTGGTATCGATGGAAAGCTTATTCAATTTCCCACACAACAATTGTGAAAATATTGAAAATTCCACATATATAAAAGTGTATTCATCTTTAAAGCATGTCTTTGACATCTTCGGAATGAATTTAAGCTAGGTAGAAGTACGGGGTATTACAACTCCTCGGATAATCCCTTGTGAAAAAGCATTGCTTTCAAGGGATTTCACCAAAGGTATCCCTGTTCTACCAACTTCCTTACTTCACTTTCCAAATAACCAAAGACTCAACCTTAACAACTAAATAGGCTCAAACTAAACTAAGAATGACTGATCATGCAAACCGAAACAACAATACCATGATATCATATCGATACAAGCACAACCAAGTACGAAAAAACTAAGATAAAGACAATCCTAGGCATGAACCATGTAACCAACTCCAAATTGAAAATCCAATATTTTTTTGTCATTCCAAACCTGCTATCTACTCAGAACTATGCAAAATGTTATCCCAGCCCTACCCGTGCAATAACATCACATTTTTCTTGAATAACTAAAGACAACCTACTGAATAATAAGCTCATAAAGTTGGCAGGCCTCAAATACCATCGGGGCAGACCGACATCCGTAACTGTAAAGTCCCAAAGGCACCATCCCACAACCTTGTACTTTAGGTGAATACAACTATGATAATGCAAGGTTCTGCCAATTATTGATATGATACTTGGTGAAAATAAACCACGTAGGCAAGTTTGAAATAGATATACAATACTTGGTTGTTGGGGCAACAACATATAAAACATAAGACACTATCATGCTTAACTTTATATCAGTCTAAAAATCCTTTAAAAGATACATAGTGTTTGTAAAGGTTGGGACAAACCCCCTTATTACTCTTAAATACTTCACAATGCCCAAAATATTTATAATAAACTAGAAAAGACTTTATATCTCACGAATAGTCGCTGAATGTCTTGTTTTCCTACTGGAGAGGTGTATTAGCTGAAGCACCTGTGCCTGAAGCTTAAATGCATGTCCTCCATAAGGGAATTCAAAATGATAATATATACTAAACATGTAAGGATGAATGTAACAACACATAATACAAGAGCTAAACTGAAATCAGGTACACGTGTATAGATAGTGCTTATAGAACACCTTTGTATTTACTTGCGGAATCATGTAGATTACACCCTTTTAATCATTTTGCCCTTCTACTTTATAATCTCTTTAAGCTATGTGATATAAATAACCAGTTAATTAGTTGTAAATATAAAAATTAGGATCATCCTATGCTAGGCTTATGCCCATGAGTTTCTACCCATATGTAAAAAAATTAGGATTAACCCATTTTAGGCTTTTGCACATAAGTTGCCATCCACATCTAAAGAGATTGGGATCAACCCATGCTAGACTTATGCCCTGAGTTACAACCCATACATAACCAGTTGAGTTACTTAGTTTATTTAACCTTTGATATTGGTACGTTGCTGGTTATAACATTATTGAGCTTTGGGATAATAATATACCAATAAAAGAAACATTAATAAATACTTAATACAATAATAGTAAGGTAGGGAGTAGTTTGTAGATTAATAAAATGCTTAGGAATTGAAATAACGCAATAATCTTATTTGACTAAAAGGAGAACTCTTAAAAATCACTACTCAAAGTAAACATTCAAACTTGATAATAAGCATGCATTGAGGTGTTTTAACACATTAGAGAGTATGAACAAGTTTGTTAGCTACATGGCAGATCATATCCTGCCATTATGTATTATTTACTATATGGGAACTTTGGAAGCTTACTTTGTAATACAAGTATTTAATTTCAAAACAAATAGCATGGGATAGTGTAGCTTTACATACCTTATTATATAACACTGATACCACCCCATATTAACCATCTACCTTTTGGACTATTTAATTTCATGCCAAATAGTATGGGATAGTGTAGTCTTACATACCTTATTATATAACGCTGATACTACCCCATATTAACCATCTACCATTTGGACTATTTATCTATGGTAAAATAAATGGCCAAACTTTTTTTAGTACATAATAAACATATATGCGCTATTTAAACTCATAAAATAGTAGTCGGATAGTAAGCTTATACTTTATCAAGTTGAGGGTGTTCTTTTAACCCTTTCTCCTCCAATTACATCCACATACCATACATCTTCTTAAAAGATCCCAAAAAAACTTTACCTTTATTACACACTAAAAATTGTATACAAAATGGAACTACATTTAGTTCAGTGGTGTGCTGCTACACCCTTCCTCTATATCTCAATACAAACTACTCATACCTTTCCCCAATATCAACCCAGCAGTCCCCAACATATACACAAAAAAAATTACCACAATAGCCCTAAATTTCCTTTATTGTAGCAAAAAAATATTGAAACTTATCTGCCCTTGAATACTTAATAACAACACATCCATACTCTTTACCCAAACTCATACATAAGGGGGACAAAAATGATACAGTCTCCTTATCCCAACTCCTATAATCTATCCTTTTATCTTGAACTTTTAAAGAACTTGAACTCCCTTTCACACTTAAACCAAAGAAGAAGAGAGAAGTCTCTTAATAACAAAGAAAAGTGAGCAGTTAACTTGAGTAAATATTCTACAATGTACTTATAATTAAGCATGAATAACATATTCTCCTAATCTTCCATGGGAGAATTAAGCTAAAACCATATGTATTTTCACTTACCTTGGCTTGGAAAGATGACGTTCAAGAACCCTAGATGGAATTTTAGGGATTTTGTCTTAATCCTTGAGAGAAAAGAAAGAAAGTTGAAGTTTAAAGGCTGGAAATCATGTTAAAATCTATAAAAAAAATCCAGCTATATTGGTATTATGTTGAGCCCTCAAGACCACCGATATTAACTCCATTGTCAACCACAAATTGGTCCAAGTAGGTGATGCACCTATATAAGGGTTTAAGATGCTCAAAAGGTTAAAGTAGGTGAGGTGCATTCGTTGCATTCTGCTAGCAGGTGATGAGTTCTCTTAATTCAAGGACTCAATTCAGTTGTAGTTCCTACATTTTATTTTCTTATTCTTATTATTGATTAGGGAATGTTAGGGTCTGATCCCAACTACCAATAGTAAATATAATAGAGGCTTCATAGATAGTCAGCAAGAGTCATGTTATGTAATTCTAGTTTCTTCTTCAGATTTATCATGTTGTAAACGTATACAGTATCATATTTTTTTTCCTTATGATTATGCTTTCGCTAAGCAAAATTATATTTTGTATACATATTTAATCAGTTGCTCAAGTATCATGCCAGTAGATGGGTTACCTTGGGATCACTTATGGTTTTAAGCACCGTGTTACGACTAGAGGGTAGTCTCAAGTCATGACAGATTTACCTCTTCTCAAATTTATCTA
>NW_025866342.1:0-1318 GCF_002878395.1 Capsicum annuum
TGTCAGCTACGAGCAATTTAGCAATGAATTAGTGAAGGCATTTATATCCAATTTCTAAGTTTATAATATGCATTAAATTTATATATAACGTATTTGTTAATGACATAAATGAAAAATTTATTTACTAATACAACAAGACCTCTCTGTAACAACATTCTTATAACTATTAAGTATTTTTTAAAACTAATTTTTAGTATTGTATTTTACCTTTGTATTGCAACATTCTACGTATAACAACAGCAATCATTTTTATATCAATACAATATTTACAAAATTATTGTGGTCTTAAATATGACATGTGAAATATTTCAGTTAAAATATTACCAAAAAAGAGGGATCATTTTTTTTTAAAATTGATTAAATAGGAAAGAAGGTCATTCTTCTTTGAAAGAAGGAAGCATATTCTTTTTTCTTGATAAATAATTATTAACCATCTTTATAGAAATACACTCAAGATTACCAATAATAAGTATGAAAATTTTGACCTGTAAGGTGCAATTTGTCTCATATCTATGTGAATAAAAAATAGAATAAATTACTTAAAACCACACCTTAAATTTTCATTATTACTTAAAATTTCATACCAGTAAATTAATTATAAAATTAACTTCTAACTCAAAAAACCTTAATATTTGAAGATACATTACAACCCCACCCTATTCTTGCGCCTTCTGCTTCTTAAAAATCGCCGAAAATCATGGAGAAGTATCCGACGATTTCACCAACTCAACAATTTTAAATTAAAACTGTATTATCATTCACCACTTCAACATTCAAGTTTCAATTTTCAGTTACAACCTCCATTAACTTTCTTCTTCAAATTTATTGGAAGTAAGTTTGTTTTCATAATTTTTTTTTAAGTTTAATAGTTAAGAAATTGAAGTCAATCTATTATCAATTATCTTTTTTTCAATATTTTAAGATTACTAATGGATGAAGGAGCATCCTTTAGTGTTGGTATTACTCAATTAGATCTTAAAATTTCAATTATAGTTGGTGTTGAATTTGTGTCTGATTGTTTTGATTACAAAAACATTGACATTTTGTCAAAATAGATCAAAGTATTGTAACTATCTGATTATGATGAATTAACTATGGGAGATTTTTGGTAGTAGGAATAAGATGCATATTGTTGCATCTACGAAGAGTAGAAGAAAGCAAGTTAAAAAATAAATTTTTTTTTATCAAAGGTATGAATTATATGAATCTGACAGTCCTTCTTCGTACAAATACATACTATTTATGTATCCGGATATAAAAACTAACATGTGTAAATGATTTTGTTGTTATTGATACATAGGTCTAACCTAAATAAGTA
>NW_025866343.1:0-1905 GCF_002878395.1 Capsicum annuum
TTTTTTTTTTTGCTTTTTATCGATGAAGTTGTTTGGTTTCTTTAGGTACTCCATTTATTGTATCTTGAATGCTTTAAATAAACTTGAATCATTACAATAGTGTGATTAAAGTGACCTACTCTGTATTCAGCTTTTCCATCAGCTACTGTATTGCTATTTTCTCCCTGCTTTATCATCTTTCCTGCAACTAACTTGAGATTCCATGAATGACAGAAATTACTTGGTCAGTGCGACAAACCTAATTCATTATTTGGCATTGAAGAGTCTTGACGTTGAGCAGCTTAAAGAAGAACTTTCTTCCATTTGTTTCCTGAATTTAGACACAATAAATCAACATGTTCTTGCAAGTCTTTCTGCAGGCATCCGGCTGTTAGATAACGTAAAATTTGATTCTTCAAGTCATACCATCTCTTATAGTGAAGGAATCTCTTCAACAAAAAGTTTGGAAAAACAAATGAAGGGAGAATTTTCTGTTAATACATTAAGGAGGAGGGCATCCCATACTGCAGACCTGTTATTGGGCAGATTGCCAGAGAAGAGAAACACCCATATCATGGTAACAGTGGGTGAAGAAGCTATACAAAGTGAAACACTACTGAAAGATCTTCTAAATGCTGGAACTACCATTGTTCGTATTAATTGTGCCCATGGAAGCCCTGAAATTTGGAGTGAGATTATCAGAAGGGTGAAAAGAAGCTCTCAAATTCTTGAAAAGCCTTGTCGAGTTCTCATGGACTTAGCTGGGCCCAAGCTTCGAACTGGAAAACTGCAGGCTGGTCCATGTGTGCTGAAAATATCTCCCAAGAAGAATGCTTATGGGGAAGTGATATATCCTGCCCTAATTTGGCTCTCACGCCCAGGAGCTGGTTCTCCACCTGACCATGTATCCCCTGATGCTGTTCTACAGGTGGACGGTGAAGAACTTTTTAGGAAGCTCGAGGTTAATGATGTTTTGACATTGTTTGATGCTCGTGGAAAACAAAGGACACTTAAGATCTTAAGCAGGTATCCTATTTTCTCAGGCGTTGGATTTATGGCTGAGTGCTGTAAGACTGCTTATGTCAAGTCAGGTGCAAAATTGT
The DNA here is from genome assembly GCF_002878395.1 of Capsicum annuum. Lineage (NCBI taxonomy): Eukaryota > Viridiplantae > Streptophyta > Magnoliopsida > Solanales > Solanaceae > Capsicum > Capsicum annuum. The sequence goes on from NW_025866343.1 coordinate 1,083, forward strand.
TTATCAAGGACAAGAGAAGGAAATTACCAGCCGGACATGTAGTAAATATTCCTCCTCTCAAACAATTTATTAAATTAAGGGTTGGCGACTTGCTGACTATATCACGAGATAGTCAAAACAAAGAAAGCAACTTGACTTCTTCCACTGGTGCGCACAGGATAACCTGCTCATCTGAGTATGTTTTTGATTCAGTGAAACCTGGAGAACCAATTGCTTTTGATGATGGGAAGATATGGGGTATTATTAAAGCAACTAGCGCTTCAGAAATTCTTGTGTCAATCACCCATGCAGGTCCCAGGGGTAGTAAACTTGGGTCAGAGAAGTCCATAAATATTCCGCGGAGCAATATCCGGTATGAAGGCCTCACTTCAAAGGACCTTATAGATCTTGACTTTGTGGCCAACCATGCAGACATGGTGGGGGTATCATTTGTCCGAGATGTCCGTGACATTCTACTGTTGCGCCAAGAACTTGAGAAGCGGAAAAGAGGGGACTTGGGGGTTTCTTTAAAGATTGAGACAAAAGAAGGATTTGAGAAATTGCCGCTCCTACTACTGGAGGCAATGAAAATGCCAAATCCTTTAGGCATTATGATTGCCAGAGGAGATCTTGCTGTAGAGTGTGGATGGGAAAACATGGCATATATACAGAAGGAGATAATCTCTGTCTGCACAGCTGCTCATGTTCCTGTCATTTGGGCGACGCAGGTTCTTGAGTCGCTTGTCAAGTATGGAGTGCCCACCAGAGCTGAGCTTACTGATGTGGCAGAAGGAATGAGGTCAGTAGTTTTGTTGCCAGTATGTGTGCTGTCTGTGTGTGTGTA
>NW_025866344.1:0-1349 GCF_002878395.1 Capsicum annuum
GTGCAAGGTGGTCGTCGTCAATATAGTTATCCAACTTTGAAGTCGGGGTCGAATCCACGAAGAACAATGTGAGTGGCAATCAAATTACTTCAAAATAATATATACAAGTTAAATTTAAATAAATGGTACAAAAATATAAAATGGGGGATAGGTTCCTACACTAATGTTTCTTTTTGGATTTTTCTAGTATAAATTTGGGTCTACGAATAATTAGAGTTTTAACAATTATGCACGAATTTTGGGATTATGCATTACTAAGGGAGTGACATTTGGGGGTTAGTAATCAACATCAATTTAGTAAATCACATATGGGTAGGCTAGGTTATGGATTTTGATGCTAGTCTTTCAACAAAACACCAAACTTTCACCCATGGATTCTTTCGAATACCTAATAGGTGTGTTCAACAATTTGTAATCACAACCTCAATCTAGGCATCCCTATTTTTAGGATGATAGCCATGGCATAGTTAAGCTCACATTCACCCTTATGTCTAAGATAATAAAAATTTAGCAAACTACACACGTAATTATCTATCATTGCTTTGGTCTCCACATCCCTCTTTTGAGGATGATATGGATTCCTAAAGTTCACCCAAAATTCTTCTTTCGAAGATGGCCTTGAATTTTCTAGAGCTTGGAGCTTTCACCTATCAAACCCTTGTGGGTATTTAGGGCTTTAACCCATCAAATCCCAACCAAAGTAGCATAGCAATGACAAAACCCATAAACATGAATTACTAAATAGATGCTAACCATAACAACCCACACACACTTTAACCCCTATTCACACATAATCCCAAGAGGGAGATTTAGCTACAGATAAGATAAATATGCATAGATATATCCATAATCTCCATTGAAATGAATTGTTGAAGATTTAAGCGAATGTTACTTCAAACTTGGCTCTCCCACAATATCAACAATGGAAGTGAGCAAATCTTCCACTTAGAAAGTCTCCAATGTATTTTTTACTCAACATTTATACAATATTTTCTTCTCCTAAAAATGGAGGCTATGAACTTACAAAAATCTAAACCTAAAATTGGGGAAGATGGAAATTATCCCATAATGATAGGGTTTGAGTCATTTTAGTCAAATTGGAATCAGCATGTGCAATTACAGTTTTGCGCTTGGGATGAACTCCTACGCTAGGCCCGATCTCGTGTTTGTGGTCGCGATCGCGGCTACGTGACCACGGTTTACCTCCAGGACCGCGATTAATTGACTATCCTTGACTGCTGCAACTGCGGTCAGTAGATCACGACGGCGGTACCTGAGGCCCTTCTGTTTCAGGTCTTCAGCTGCACTTTCTTGCTTTTTTTTTAATCATTTTGAGCTCCAATCCACAT
>NW_025866345.1:0-1452 GCF_002878395.1 Capsicum annuum
AAACAAACTATTAAGGGCATAACCCCATTAATGAAATTCTTTTCTTTGGGAAGTTGTTTGAAAAGAAAGAGTCATATGTGCTTAAATGCTTTGATTCCATCCTTGTGTGCATTATGTGCTATGTCTTTTGAGCTAAATGGCTTTCTTATAGATAATAGCACCTTTGATGATGCTTTTATAATCGATTCCTTCCTATGCTACCTCTTTGCTTATGATGATATCCATGCTATTCTTGGATTTGTTTTATGTAGAGGTAGGAAAATTATTGGTTGGTCCACTTTTTTGAATGACAATGCTATATGGGTCTTGTGGACTTTAAAACCAATTAAGGCACCACTCTTGATGTGGTCTCTTGAAAAGGAAAAGAAATAATTGTGTCTTATGACTCCTAAGTTGAAGGTAGTTTTACCCTTTAAACTATTTGATCTATTATGACCTTTGTGATTTCTTTATCTCTAGATGAAACCCATAGCCAACTCCTTTGTGCATTTTTAATAAGGTTCTAATGTTTACCACAAAGGATCCTTGGTTATATATTAAGTATATGCAACCTTGGAATGATGCTATGATTATTTGTGCTAGCTCTAACCCTTACGTCATGAGGATGCGGTATTTATTTATCCTTTCTTTGATTTTGCAAGGTTTGTATTCGAGGTCGAATCCTTTTCAAGAAGGAGGGGATGATACAAGCCAAATTGCCTCTGGACCTTTGGATAGAATATGTATGATGCTTGAGGTGATTGATGACCCCTTAGTGCTATTAAAAATGCCACATGGATGAATATTATCATTAAGGAGAGTCAAAGGACTTTTACGAGGCCGAAGGAGTGCAAAGCGAGGCTTGAAAGCCCTTGGAAGGGATATGCTCCCAAGGCGCTTTGGATCCAGCTTTTATCCACTCTAGCATTTCAAGAACTGGTTAAAACAGCCCCTAGTGGGTCTTTTCTTGCATTTTGGGTCACTTTTGGGTCTTAATGTAGTAAGCTTAGTTTTGGACAATAAATAGATGACTTTAGGTCTTTCTTCCTTAGCTTGTTTTTTATTATAATGATGAATTCATGAAAACTCCATTGGGAGTGTTGTGTGCTTGGAAAAGCCAATGTTGAACTTTGTTTAGAAACGTCCGTTGTAAGGGAGATTCAAATCCCCTTTGCGGTTACGTAAGAGCTACGTGCTTGTAGGTAATCAGTAAGGGAGGTCTTTGGGTTTGATATACCTTTTGGTTGTCCTTTTGTTATCTTCTTGTGTCTATCTTTCTATCATCTATCCTTTTATCCGTTTACTTCTCGTATTTTCAATTTCATTAATTCATTAGTATTTGTGTTCGTTTCTCATCTTCGTAGATTACTTTCGTATCATTTAGTTTTGGTGACCTGAGATAATTGAATAAAAGGTGTCACTTAAGTCTTCATTGAAGTATTGGTGACTATTTTGACCAAGGAACTTAACCTA
>NW_025866346.1:0-1613 GCF_002878395.1 Capsicum annuum
ACTTTATACTTCACTGGTGTATATGACATGTTGTAAAGATGAACAAGTCAGCTAAAGTTGTGCTGAAACAGCTACCCAGTTGTTCTGATGACAGTCAGTACAAGCTCAAACACCCAAGAGTGATATAGTAAAATTAGTATCCTATTTCCAATAGTTGAAGGCCAAAATTAGATCATTTTTCTTGTTTTGAAGCAACTGTTAATAATCTGACCCTTCTCCCTGTAATTTATAAATAAAAAGAACGAAAGGCGTTCTTACTACACACACACAATACCATGTCACACACAGTAGCAAAACACAATTAATCATGAGAAGTTCCTTATGCCTGGGTGCTAACATGGTATGTTCTTGGCAATTGCCACAGTCACTACCCTCTATTATCTTGGTTCTGACAATGTTCTTGCATTTTTCACACATTAACTCATAAAATATTTGTTCTTCATCATCCAAAAATGACATTTTACCTTCAACGTTAAAGGATTGCATCTATTCAGAAAGAAAAATGGAAAAGATTAATTATTGTTAATCTATTAATATATTATTGATTGAAACATAGAATATGTTGGGATACATACTGCAGATTGTGTTTCGATGTTTTCTATAGGTATAATGTCATCATGTAGCAACATTCCAGAAGAGATTCTTTGTGTATATGTGATCAATATTTCTTCATTTTCTTTCACCCTATATAGATATAGTTATATCATTTTGGATCATGCACAATTAATCTTATACATGATTATAGTTCTATTATTTTGGCTTTATTTCATACCAGTTTATCAATTTCGCAACTTGTGGGTACATAGAATTTATCAATATTGTAGAATTGTATCTTGTTGTCAAAGATATCTCTGTGTCGTAAAGTTATAAGTTCCGAAAAAATTAACATTGTTAAAAAACATACATATTTTAGGAAAAATTAAAGTTTTGTTTATACCAGCATATGATGATCGTGCAATTTATTTTGCTAGGATTACTGAATGATTTTTAATTTGTGCAGCTAGCTCAGTTCCATCAATCTCAGCAAAGTCTTCCCATAAAGTAAAAATATAATGGTGCATGCTATACGGAATAAATAATTAGTAATACAATGATGAAAATAAATGTTAACAATTTGGTAGAAATAAAATTTCAATAAGTTAGATTTAGTAAGCATGACATTTTAATCTTGTTGTGATAATAATAGAAAATTGGCTAGTCTAGATATGGAAACTTAAATGTTAATTTACTTACTTTGAATCCATGATAACGATTTGTCGACATTTATTTCCATGGATGTCAGCAAACTTAACAGGACCACAACTCACGACAACAGTGAGCACATCTGTTTATAGAAATGTTTTAGATAATATTTTATAAAATAACATTCGGGTATAGCTTGAAATATATGTAAAGTATTGCTTACCAAATTCTACATGTCGTGGTTGTTGCTCTAAATTTGCCAAAGATTTTGTGTTTAATCTTGTTGGAGCTGGCAATGGTGGATCATCTGTGTTGTCTTCTTTGATTTGTTCAACAACAGTGAATCTGTCTATAACCCACTCAAATGTATTGACAGAAAGTCCATAGCACAGTGGTGCTCTAACTTTTGCAGTTGATATCAAGTATGTGCT
>NW_025866347.1:0-1386 GCF_002878395.1 Capsicum annuum
AGTTTTGGAAGTATTCTCATCTAGTTACTTTATGATATTTATTTAGTCAGTTATCATCTTATGCATATGAACCCATGTATATCATCCTACCTCACTTAGCATACCAGTACATTCCACGTACTGACGCATACTCTTTCTTTGCGCTATGATGTCTCATATCATAGGTTCGGACACTCAGGTACCTAACTGTACTTAGCATCTCAGACTATCATTAGCAGTTATAGTAGTGAGTACTCATCTAGTGATGATATCACTTTATTTCAGTAATTCAGTATTTTAGTTAGTTCAGTAGTTGAAGTTAGTTTGGGACTTGTTCCATCAACTACATATTCAGATAGTTAGAGTCTTTCAAACTAGCACTGCCAGTTTTCAATTTTCAGATGTTATTATCAGTACACTCAGTATTTACTTCAATATTTTGAGAACCTTAGGGAATTTTCAGTTATACATCCGCATAGTTTTTAAATATTATTATTTAGTGTTCACAGCAGGTACCAGTTATGGGTTAGCTTATGGTCCTTCAGGAGTGTAAGTACCGTGCAATGGCAAGGGTGTAGTCTTGGGGCATTACAAGGGTGCTTGGGCCTTTAAGGTTTGGGATGGTTATCACAGCCTGCGTCTTGGCTCGGGTCATGACACAACCCATTTTTATCAATTCCAAATAAAGTGTTAGAAGTATGAAAGTTTATTGGCATGTTAGGCTTTCGATGGCTGTTCGTATTTTCAAACCCGAGTCGTCCACTTGAGAACCTAGTCAAATCCTACGCTAGATACCTAGAATAGAGAAAAACCAAAACCATTTTTAGAAATGAGCCTAGGACGACCCAATACCTGAGGGGGAATTGGGCTAATGAGAAAAACTCACTTTACGTCTATTGACTAGGAGTCTTTAATAGACAATCATCCTTTATGTGTTTTAACTGAAGGATGTAATTTTAGATTGTATAGACCATTATCCCTTGAGATATATTTAGGGGGCAATGGAACATATTACAAGCAGCACGTATATCCGTCAAATGTTAGGCTTACCTTTGGTTTGAAAGGTCCCATGTATGCTAGGGCGCGTGATATTTGTTTATATGCTAAAGTGTTTTATTGTTTTGCTTTGTCAATATTTTCTTGATCTGTGTGTTTAAATAACATATCTTTGTCTTTAAATAAAGATTGTTCCATTATTCCTTTGAAATATCTTAGAGCGTTAATAAGCATATCAGACTCAAAATTTAAACTCTTCCTGAACACCCTTAGAAGTCCGTCAATTATATTCCTTCTAATTTACCCCACATTTTATTGAAAATTTCATTAGGTCATTTTACAATTCACATTTGATGATAGGCGAAATTACGCGCCTATATCAATATATTTTGCCCATATTTTAGCCTAGTT
>NW_025866348.1:0-4676 GCF_002878395.1 Capsicum annuum
TGCAGAATTTTTAGCCCAAGCAAAAACCAGCCTCAATTACCGCAATTATGGACCATAAGCCTCGATCATGGTATTTCAGACCAGTTCCAAACCAATTTTTTAATGTCCAAAAATTTAAATTTAAAGCCAAAGCATGTTCTGTAACAAGGATTTACATAAAATCATTGAACAAGTCTACTAGGTACTCAATTATGCCCTTAGAATGCAAAAACCATTAGTGAATACTCATTTGGAAAATTTTTGAGAATTTGTTGTGCACTCTTTATTTTTCTCTATTTCACACATATTTGGGTACTTAATACTTCTCTACTTATGTGCACACCATATTCTAGCAGCTAAACTCCACACAAGTACAATTGATGAAGCATTTAAGTATGAAAATCATAATTTCAGACCTTCCCTATAACATGCATTTTATGAATTATTTTCAACAATCAAGGCACGGATTCGAGGCACCTACCAGATAAATAATGTAATAGGGATGTAAGGATGTTGTTGGAGTGCTCACAATTTGTCCATAAATAGGTCCAATTAGAGAGAAAAGTTGACAAAGAAGTATTGGGGGAAATGGGGATTCGGATGGTCATATGACTAATGTGACCAGAATTGCGATTAGGGTTCCATGATCACGAACATGAGGGTGATCTCGATCGTGTCCAATCTCCCATAATCACAGTAAATAGGGGCATTTCTACTCCCCTATTTTCCCCTGTTCAGCTTATTTCACATTTGGACAAATTTTTCTCTATTTAGTTAAGCATGCAAAAGTTTTACACTTTTCCCTTCTTAAGCTTATCCAACATACTCTATAGCACCATAAATTCATGGGCAATTCAGTTTAAAAAACTAAAATCTACACTACAAAAATAAAAATAAAAATAAAGGATACGAGCCACTTTTGTGGCATTTGTGAGTTCCCTCCCGCTAGTGCCTTAGTTTACGTCATGGCTTGATGTCTTCCTTATTTATCAATTTGGTTCCTCAAGGTTCCCCTCATTCATTTCTTCAATGTCAACATCAATCACTGATATCAGTTAAAGTTTCATAGGTTGTTTCTTTGTTTTACACACCTGAAAGAACACATCACCATCAAGAACTCTAAACCTCTCGGCTCTCTCGATGGAAAGAAAATGTCAACCAATAATAATACCTCTTGGTCTATTTCACAATCAATCACCATAAAATCTGCCAGGACAATGAATCAATCCACTTTCAGCAATACATCAAACACAATACCAACTGATTTCTTGATAGACCAGTCTGCTATCAAAACCCTCATTGATGTTGGAGTAGGAATGCCCAAGACAAGACTCTTATATATTTAAAAATGCATGAGATTAATACTCGCACCAAGGTCACGTAGAGATTTTTCAAACTTATGTGTTCCAATGGTGCATGGAATAGTAAAAGCCCTAGGATCCTTATTCTTTTCTGTAATTTTGCTACTCGTGATAGCCGTACAACCGTGGTGACTTTGATCGTTTCACCTTCAATGAGCTTCTTCTTTGACATCAATTTCTTCATGATATTAGCATATCCAGAGATCTCTTGGATCGCTTCAAGCAATGATATATTAATAGAGAGATTGTTAAGCTTAGTCATGAATTTCTTGAGCTTTTCATTCTCTTCTTTCTTCTTGAGCCTTTCTGGAAATTGAGGGGGACTTCTATGGTGGGCAATATATCAACTTGATTTTAATCATCCTCGACCACCTCTTTATTCATCTCCACTTATTATTTTTCATCTTCTTTACTTTTAGATGATGGGGGACATTCTTTTGACTCAACCACAACCTTTTCCTCCACATTCGTTGACTTGACCTTGGGCTCTTTTTCACCCATATTTTCTCCCTCAACTTTCTTCAAATGATCCCTAAGAGTTTTACCACTTCTGGTGACTAGTTCTAACACTTGAGCTTTATTTTTTGAGTTCACAATAATGTCACTAGGAAGATCCCTCTTTGGTCTAACATTCAATTGAGTGGAGATTTTCCTGATTTGCATTTCTAATTATTTGATGGAAGCGCAGTGGGACACCACCATTTGGTGGAGCTTTAAAAAATTGCCTTTCATTTCATAGAATAGTTTGTCCATTCCTTCCACTTTCATCAAAATTCTTGCTAAGACATCTTCGATTTTATATTTGTCGGAGTCGATGGTGCTACCATATTTGTTCTTTGAACATAATGTTCATAATAGTGATCTCTATTCCTCTAATCACGGTTACATTCACGGTCTGTCCAACTTTATTTCCCACCTTGCCTTTGATAGGCGGGGTGGGAACCCCCCAAATAATTTGCCAAATAGCAAATCTCCTCATCGAGATTTTTAGCCTCCTCATTCTCAAAACCTTTCGATTCCATGACATCTACCACTTTGGCGGGTGCGCCTATCACATGTTTTATCAAACGCTCTAATTGAGTCATCATTTTTTGCCATATTCTCCTCTCTTTCTTCATCTTATTTCCTTTGTTCCTTGTCAACAAAGGATGTAGTGGGAGAACTCTTAGGCACCTCATCCTCTCAGGTATGCCACCCCCAATTTTTCTTGGTAACCTCCTCAAGTAAATTCATAGCCGTATAATAATGCAACTTTAAAAGAGAGTCCCTCTTCGGATTGTCCACCACGGTTTTATTAAGTGGATCAAGGGCTTGGTAAAAGATTTGGAGAAACATCTTCTCTGGGACCTCATGATTTGGACATTGCATTAGTTTTCCATTGAATCTTTCCCACACTTTACACAAGGGTTCTCTATTTAATTACCTAAAGTTAATGATCTTAACCCTCAATTGAAGCATTTTGAAAGGTGGGAAATACCAGTCAATGAAGTCCATGGAGAGTTCGTCACAAGAAGTAATTAAACCAGCCAGAAGAGAATGGAACCAAAATACTGCATCACCCGTTAGAGAGAATGGAAAATGGCATAGATAGATAACTCTTGGATTATGTGTGCAATATCAACTGGTACACACCTCTACAAAATTCTTCCAATGAAGGTTGGGGTCCTTTTAAGCTTGCCCCTCAAAAAGTCCCTTTATTTGTAATATGTGCAACATGACACTTGTGACATGAAAGACACCGTTCCCATGAGTAGGTGGGATACGGATGGCAATTAAACGACCAAATTCATTGAGTTTCCCCTCATCATCAAGATGACCATCGAAAGACCTGGTATGACTAGAATTGTCACTTATTTTTCCATTTACACTATGATCACCTATACAAAAACAAAAACAAAAACAACAACCAATATAAATAAAACCACTATTGTTATATCCTAAATAAAAATCAACACTGAAAAGTGAAATCTATATTTCACTCCCTGATAATGGCGCCATTTTGATAAAGCACACCTATTCATCTAAAGTGGTAGAGGATGATCATTGTCAATAGCTCAACTTTTGTTAAGGTCAAATCCATAAGGAGAGAGATTTAGATTTAAATTCCTATGGGTGTCAAAATTACTAAAAGATATCTGGAGTGTACACAATATAAAACACATAATGTAAAGGGGGAGGTTTGGAATAAAATCCTATCAATATCAAGAGAAGCAACACACTACAATAATAGCTTTTGTTTTAGAATTTGATTTTGGAGAGATCTTGGGATTATGTCTACCTAAGGGTAAGTTGGGCATGGGACGATGATGGTTTGATATAAGTTCTAATTGTTGATGACATAGTAGTCTAGGTTAAGATTCCTTGGGCTAGTTTGTAACAAGGCCTCAAGCATGTCACTCTTTGACTTTTTTGAGTACCTAACGAGTGTACCAATTAAAGGCACCCAAAACCTCAATTGGGCATCCCTATTTCTCGGAAGATGCCCATGACATAACCTATTTTCTATCAACCCTTATTTCAGAGATAGCAAAAGAAAGTAAGCTATATTCATAATTATCCATGATTGATTTGGCCCCCTATAGCCCTATTTCAAGAAATCTATGGGTTTCCAAGGGTTCACCTACATCCCTCTTTCAAGGACGATGAGAGATTTTAAGAGTTTGGGTTTTCACCCAACAAACCTATTTTGGGTATTAGGGTTTTTTACCCATAAATCCCAATTATATAAACCAAGTAATAGTGGAACCCATAATCAATAACTAAGAATAATACAAATACATCATCACCCAAACACAACTGCACCTTAGTTCATCATAATCTCAAGACTTAATGATTTAGCTACTTATGAAGAAAAGAAAGAAACATATACTATAAGGATTGTTCAAAGCATCCATTCTTCACAAATAATAAAATCAAAGTCTCCAAATCCAATTACAAAACTTTCCCAATTTAGGGGCTATACTTTAAATTCAAAAAATGTCTCAATAGTGTCCAATACCCAAAAGAGAAAGGGTTTAAGCCTATAAGAAGAGTTGGGTTCGGCTAGGTGAAATAACAAAACTACCCATGGGCAAAATTCTTTCTTAGCTCCGATCTCAGAAGGTTGTTTGTGATTGTGGTTACTTCAACCATGGTAAGGAAACCATGATCGTGATTTTTAACCTACTTAACTAACCGCAATCGCAGCCCATAGACCACGATTATGGTAACTGTTCTTGCTCCAAGTCCTCCAGCTGTATTTCTTTCCCTTTTTTGGTCCATTTTAGGTCAAATCCACATCTTTCATTATCCTAACCTATATGTCTAAAAAATATGGAAATTAGTGCATTTAATCAC
>NW_025866349.1:0-6337 GCF_002878395.1 Capsicum annuum
TTGTGTCGAGTTGGACTTCGGAGAAGAGACTCTCGGTGCATCATATATATTATACTAATCATATGGAGTAGATTTAAAGATAGAGTTCAAGAGGTCATATTTCATGTGAAGTCATAATTTCGCTGGCATTAGAATTAATTTACAATCATAAGTAGTCATGGGCTAATGATGACCTAGATGAGTGGCTAATGATTGAGTAGATTAAATGAATTATATTTTTTTCTGTTAGAATTAATTTGAAGTGAGGCGTGAGGGTTGTCACGACCAATGGTTTATTGGCAGTAAGAAGATAAGAAACAATGCTACCAAATTGTTCTTATTTTTCTTAAACAAGTAGACACAATAAATTATTAGCCAATGATGACTAATCACGGAAATTTATGATGAAGTGGAGAAGAAGGATTTCTAGGTAGTTACTATGTTTTCATGATTTTAGGTTAGCTTCGGTTCAATAGTATTTAAATTATTTTTGGTTAGTCACGGTCTTGAAAATTTTAAAAGTAAAAATTTATATAAAAAAAAAAAATTGTCATTAAATTCGTATTCTTATGAGGATCATATATTGGAATAGATTTTGAACATTTTGAAACTTTGAGGAAGGGCTAGATGCTTGAAGACTAAGGCCTTATTTGTTTGCACTTAATGGCGGTCTGAATCTGAATGGTTCAGACTTCAGACCTTAAGTGCATTTGTTTTTAATTAAGATTTTAGCTCTTAATAGGTCTGAATAGGTCTTAGTCATTCAGATCTGGACCATGTCTTAATAGGTCTGAAGAGATATTTTGTTATTGGATAATATTCACTACTCTATTCATAATCAGTGGTCACCACCACTAACCACCTCTGTCGTCGCCACCATCGCCACCCACCACCACCAACCACCTCCACCATCACAACCACCATTGACAATAAATATAGCTACCAACCACTATTTTCAAACACTGCCACTAATAATAGGGAAATATAACTCCAACTAATAAACTAATTAATGAGATAATAGTGAAATAATCATGTCTTCGAAGGATGAGGACTCGCTGCTAACTCTGGCTGCTGATATCTGGAATCTACTGATGCTCTGGAACTCGTGTCTCTGAACCTATGGTATACTACACCATAGCGCAAATGTGCCAGTACTTTGAATGTACTGGTATGCATGTGAGGTAGGCTGAATGCATGGGGTTCATATGCATAAACAATACTGGCTAACTAACTAATATGACCTGAGAATACATGCATGCATACATAGTAACTATATCTGAAATCGTGATAACATGAGTTTGCTGATGACTAACATGACTAATGACTGAATTCTGACAACTGATAACATGAGTGACTATAGATGACAGTCCTGAATCTGATGGAACTAGCTGAGTTCCATACTGTATCTGAGTTGATCCTATCTGATAGTCCTGAATTTTGAAGAACTATCTAAGTTTTTTTACTAAGACTGATACTGAGGCTGTGGGAGATAGTCATCTAACTGACATGCCCCAAATGATGCATTATAGTTGAATTGGGGTCCAATCTGTGCCCAGATTAGAAGGGTATCAATATACCGCCATTGGTAAGGACAGCATGTGAGTGACCCTAATATAATAGGTAACTCTAGTGAGAATGGTGAGAACCCTCAAATAGTGAGCTAATCCACCTCATCTACCCTCATATAGCAGGCTATGATGTCTCAACCTATGCTGGCTACATAGTTCTAGAATGTAAGGATTGCTTCTAAGAATCACACCCTCATATAACAGGTGAGTTACCATCCTTGGGTTCGCTCGGTGCTAATTTCTACTCCTATCTGAATAGACACTGAATATGATTTATTAAACTAAAAATAGACTGAGTTACTAAATTTCGTTGACTTACAGAATACTACTAATATTTGACAGCTGACTCAGTTCATGAGATCATAGAGATTTCCTGAGTTATTAAACTTTCTGAAGTCTAAGGATCATAGCTTGACTAAGAGTATCCTGAATACATGACATGGATTTAGGAACACAGCTAATGTTTCGGGTACAAGTACCTCCAAGACTCGATGGAAGGGAACTGGTGAAGCATGACTTTATCACATACAAGAACCACATCAACAATACATAATTTAATAAATTGTGGATTTCACAAAGTATAGGGTTATCATACTATCTAACATGGATGAGAATGTTGATAATCATATCATAATGTCATATTCTAATATCATGGCCATTCCAACAGCATACACATTTCACAATGATTGCATGGAAACCATTTAAACATAAAAGGATGAGAAACTTGAGAGAAACTAGTATATTTCGGGTAAAAAGGGCTTAAATAGGGGTGGGAAGTTGACCCTTTTAACCCTGGATACATCATTTAATTTTAGTGAAAATTTTCTGAATTGGACCTTGGCGCAATGCGGCGCTATCTCACCGTGTCACTGGATTTTGAAAATTGGGAAGTTGAGGGATGGCGCGATGTAGAGCCATTGCATTGCCCCTTGTTTTGCGACATGGAACTTTGGTGCGATGTAGAGGAAATCATGTTGAGACACTTGAAAAGGACAATTTACATTTTAGCTTGTGGCGCAGCGCGCCACTGACCTATATGGTGCTGTTTTATGACAGAAACTTGAAATAGTCATAACTTCTTACCTGGATATCGGATTTAGGCGAATTTTATATTAGTGGAAAGCTTATTGAATTTCCCACATGACAAAAGTAAAAGTCTTTAAAATACCACATGTCCAAAAGTATATTCATCTTTTACAGTAAGTTTCTAATATTCTTAAGATGATTTCAAGCTAGGAAAAAGTATAGGGTATTACATTATCTCCCCTTGAGAACATTCATCCTTGAATGAGACTGAGAGTGAAGGGAAAAGATAATCGACGTACATACTGAACATGAATAACTGGAACATGATCTCATGATAGACATGACTAATAACTGAACCTATCATACTGAATATGCATATCTGATGCATGTGTACTAATTCATGAATGCATGACAGGGTGTTCTGAGGAATTAAGTTTCTCCCTATGAGAATACATGTTTGATGCATAATTATATAATTGAATCGATACATGAATGTATGACTGAATATGTAATGGAACTCGGTACCAAGTTTATAATGAACACTGAACATAATACTGAGTAAGCTTAAGAAGAACTGTTACCTTGAGCTTGATCTGAGTTGGCGGAGAATAGGTGAGGATACTTGGTACATATATCTGCTTCTGCTTCTGCTTCCCAAGTATCTCCCTCGATGGACTGATTTCTGCAAAGAACCTTAACTAGAGGAACTTTTTTGTTTCTTAATCTATGAGTTTGATAGTCTAGGATTTCAACTTGAATCTCTTCATAAAAGAGGGTGTTCTGAACATTAATGCTCTGAATAAGGACTACAACTGCTAGGTCACCTATACACTTCTTCAGAAAGGAGACATGGAAGACTTGACTAAACGAGGCTATATCTAAAGGCAATTCAAGCTCATTGGCTACCTTGCCAAAGCGACAGAGAATCTTGAAAGGAACCAACATATCAGGGACTGAGTTTCCCTTTCTTGCCAAACTGCTCCACTCCATTCATGGGAGAGATATTTAGATAAAAATAGTCACCAATCTCAAACTCAAGATCTTTTCTATGAACATCTGCATAAGACTTCTATCGGCTCTGAGCAGCCCAGAGTCTTTCTCTAATCAACTAGACTTTTTCTATCATATCGAATATTAAGTCAGGCCGTATGATTGATGCCTTACTAACTTCAAACCAAACGATCGGAGATCTATATCTCCTACCTTAGAGAGCTTCGAATGGAGCCATATGAATACTCGAATGATAGCTATTGTTGTATGCAAACTCAATCAAAGGAAAGTGGTTATCCCAACTATCCTTGAAATCAAATGCACACGCCCGTAGCATATCTTCCAAAGTATAAATGGTCCTTTCTGCTTGACCATCTTTTTTAGGATGAAAGATAGTAAAGAGATAAACTTGGGTACCAAGACCCTTTTGGAATGCTTTCCAGAAATGAGAGGTGAACTGGGTACCTCTATTTGAGATAATAGATAAAGGAACATCGTACAATCTGACCAACTCCTTGATGTACAGTTTGGTGTAATCCTTGGCTGAACAAGAGGTATGGACTGGAAGAAAATAGGCTGATTTGGTCATTCTGTCTATAATGACCCAGACTAAACTATGCTGATAATGAGTTCAAGGGAAACCCGTCACGAAGTCCATGTTCAGTTCTTCCCACTTCCAAGTAGGAATAATGAACTCTTGTATAGGACCACTAGGCTTCTGATGCTCTATCTTCACCTACAGACATGTAGAGTACTTAGCCATAAACTCTGCAATATCACTCTTCAGGTCACTCCTCCAGTAGACTTCTCGTAAGTCATGGTACATCTTTGTAGCCCTGGATGAATAGATTAGCACACACCATGCACTTCTGCAAGAATTCACTACTGATAACTCTCAAACTGCACCTCCCTAATGAGAATGTAAGTGATCTTCATCAATATATAACCCAACTAGGTTGGGGCTGAATCTTATAGGATATATGGTGTAAACTTAAGTTGTTTGCGATTTAATTAACTGATAGTTCAATGTTTCCTGAAATGGGGGTTTTGGAGATTAGCAAACAATTGTTGGTCAATTTAATTTCAGTGTTTGAAATCAAGAGTTTATGGAAAACTAGAATTATGTTCACTATGGGTTTTAGTACTTGACAGATGCTAATAGTGAATCAAGATTCTCACAGTAGGTAGGATAACAGATTATCTCTATCGAAGTTATGCCTAAATGTCTCTCGACCTACTTAAGTATTTAATTACCTAATTCTCTCGGACTTAGGGAATTTATATATACTAAACAGACTTTACCTCAGGTTAATCAACCTTGTTACAATGTCTATTATTAAATGGAAATTTAGTGTTTCCAAGTCCCTGTCAATAATTCACTTCCTACTATATTTGATTTCTTATCTCAAGCAACTCAAAGTAGGTGCTATCTATCGTTTGCAACCAATTGACAATAATTACAATCTAGGTATTATCAAGGAGTCCTATTACCTTTGGAATCGAAAAACAGAGCATCTTACCAAGACTTAACCCATAGATCCCATAATTCGAGTCAAAGAGATATAGCCACTCATAATGTAATAATCAAAACAACTAGACATATTCATAATTTGAAAGATGAACTTACCACAAGATCAATAATAACTAGTGATTCTCATATTAGGTCACAATAGAAATCCCAAAATATTGATGAAAATCTCCTCAAAGTTAATTGTTTTTCAAGCCAAGAAACTAGAGAGAAAAATAACAAAATACGTGTGTTCTAAAATTACGTTCAGAACTCCTCTAGAAAACCCTAAACAATACTTTTTATAGTTTATCCTAAATAAGGAAACAAAATTAGAGAGTTTAATAATTCCTTGAATTAGGCGACGATATTCATGATACCTTATCAGGAGTTTGACGACTTATCACAAATGTCGTCATCTCTCTCTTCAGTTTTAGCACTTCCTGCTTAAGGCTGTTGATGAATCCTGAAGACTTATCAGAAATATGATGACATATCAGACAGTATCATCACTTCTCTACCTTATCTCACATGTTTTGCCGATGGCTGACAGCGTCTTTGACAAATTATCAAATCTTTGATGGCTTATCATGAAATATCGTCAGAACTTTCAACTGAGGTCCATTCTCTATCTAAGGCTGATAGTATATCTGATAACTTATCACAGGGCTGGCAACTTATCAAGAATGTCATCAGCCACACTTCTCTTCTATTTGCTTTAAATTTTAACTTTTTTGCTTCCATCCCTGTTGAATTGTTTGCATATTGGTTTATACTGCAAAATCAAAGATAAAACAATCAAAAATGACAAAAATTGCTAAAGACCTTGCAATTATTCTCAGTTAAAATCCTTAAATATGTTAACGTCTACTCATGCATCAACACCCTTAACTTAAAACAATTGCTTGTCCTCAAGAAACTCAAACACAACCAAGAGGATACGAAGTACATTCAGCAGTCAATCATCCATATTATCTCAAAATATATTCACCTTCTCCAAGGTCAGTCAATTCAAGACAACTGTGTATATTATTGAAGAACAACAATGAAACACACAGGAATCAAGATACGGCATTAATTCAGCTATAACAACCATGCATAGACCAGTATTACACTATCCAAACAAGTTAGCAATTAGTAACATATCTGTTGTGCCCACAAAGAAAAGAAATCCCCCTTATCTCATATCAATAATCATATATGTAACTATAGGGATAGTAAAAAAAACACTCACTCTCAGAATGAAGTTCCAATCAATGTATGTCAA
>NW_025866350.1:0-4425 GCF_002878395.1 Capsicum annuum
TCACTAGTATATTACGACTCTTTTCTCGTGATGTGTATTGCTTTCTTGATCTAGGGTCTACTCTTTCTTATATGACCCCATTTATGGCGTGCATTTTGGTTTTTGTCTCAAGTGTATCCCTGATCTCTTCTTTTTTTCTACCTCGGTGAGTGACTCTTTGGTCTCTAGAAGAGACTATAGGTGTTGTGTGGTATCTATCAGTGGTAAACAAACTCTAGTAGATCTGATAACGTTAGACATGGTTGATTTTGATGTCATATTACGGATAGATTTGTTGCATTTATGCTATGCCTCTTTAGATTATCAAACCAGTAAGGCCATGTTTAAATCCCCTAATGAGCCAGTCACTGAGTGGGAAGAGGGTTCTTTAGTGCCTAAGGGAAGGGTTATATCGTATCTTAGAGCCCAAAATTTTATTTCCAAAGGGTGTCTCTATCATTTGGTCTGAGTTAGGGATTCAAACTCGGAGGGTCCTTCATTGACATCCATTCCCATGGTTGATGAATTTTCCATGGTTTTTCTTGATGATCTTCCTAGTATCCTTCTCGGTAGGGAGATTGATTTTGGAATTGACCTTGTTCTAAAAACTCGTCCTATCTCTATTCCTTCATATAGAATGGCTTCGGTTGAGTTGAAAGAGCTTAAAGAGCAGCTAAAGGATCTCTTAGACAAGGATTTTATTCTTCCTAGTATATCCCTGTGAGGAGCACCGGTATTGTTTGTACGTAAGAAAGATGGTTCCCTATGAATGTGCATCGATTACTATCAGTTGAATAAGGTTACGATAAAGAATAAGAATCCTCTTTCTCGAATTGATGATTTTTTTGACCAACTTTAGGGTGCTAAGTTCTTCTCTAAGATTTATCTTTGGTCCAGTTATCATCAGCTGAATATTAGGGAAGTAGATATCCCTAAGACTTCCATCCATACCTGATATAGGCATTTTGAATTCTTGGTTATGTCTTTTGGGTTGACTAATACCCCGGCGGCATTCATGGATTTGATAAATAGGGTCTTTCATCAGTTTTTAGATTTGTTTGTCATCATGCTCGTAGATGATAGTTTGGTGTATTTAAAGAGTGAGGTGGATCATTCAGATAATCTTTGTATCATATTGCAAACCTTGAAAACTCAGAATTATATTCAAAGTTTTCAAAGTTCAAATTCTAGTTGAAAGCTTGTAATACCCCGTAGTTTTCCCAGGATGAATTTTCTCCTAGATTGTTAAGAAATAGCTTTCAAAATGAAGAATATTTATTGCATGTGGTATTTTCCAGATTCATACCTCCTATTGTGTGGGAAATTGAATAAGCTTTCCATCGATACTAAATTCTCCCTAATTCGATACTCGGTTGAGGAGTTAGAGAAATTTTAAGTTGAAAGTGTCCCACCTGAGCAACCACCGCATCGTGGTGAAGGAAAATTTCATAATTATCAATTCCAGTGGACCTCCACAATATTGTCGCATTACGGAGTGGTCCAAATTCCTAATTTTCACAATCCAGTAGCCCAACACGATACTGGCGCGTCGCGCCAGTGGTCAAAATGGCATTCAAATGGGGCACCACGATGGATCCGCATCGCGGAGTCCACCCAGTGCCCACTCGTCCTTTTCCAGTGAGCCACCGTGATAGTGGCACATCGTGGCGGCCTATCAACCGGGATTTTTTATTTCTTTTCCAGTTCCATTTAGAAGTTTAATAGGAGCATTTTGGTCAATCCCCAAGGCCCCAATTCGTGTAAAACACAATATTAAGCATATTCCAAAGCAATTTATGCTTATTTAATCAATTTTCTCTCATAAAAAATCCCTAGAACTTAAGAGCTTCTTCTCCAAGAAATTAAAATCCTCCATAGCTTCTCCAAGAAAGCTCTAAATTGAGGATTCCCAAGACAAGATAATCAAGAACTCATCATCAAGAGCTCAAATAGGAATAAAAATTCAAGTTTCTCAATCTAATCATCTACCAAGGTATGTGGGGTTTATGAACAAGCATCTTCTTCCATCCTTGTGCCCAAATCCAAGCTTTTACATTAAATTCATATGATTTTGAATGATATTACAGGATTTTTTAATTAGGGTTCATACCCATTATTGCTATATGCAAAGTTATGAGTTTCTCAGATATTTTGAAGACTAATTGCATGTCTATTTTCATATTTTCATGCCTATTGTAGTAAATTATAGATTTTGAGATGAATTAACACTGTTTTAATTATCAAGCATGATTATTATGATGTTTTGACATGAGATTGAAGCATGGGTTGTTACCCACAATATTAAATATTATTATTTTAAGAAAGATGATTCTTTAATCATCCTATTATCAGATTATTTACAGATTTTCAGTAAAGCTTTGATCTTTTGATCATCAAACTAGCTATGAAATCCACTTATCAGATTATTATAGATTTTAACATTTAGATCAGCTTTATTTACAGATTTTATCAGATGAATGCATAATTGGTTTTAGATAAACTCTTATGCTAATTTTAAATTTGATTTCTAACTGAATAAGCATAGCAAATAAAAAGAAAGTAGTATTTAGCACCGAGCGAAAAGTGTGGGATTAGTGTGCCCTATCTTCCACAGAACTATGTAGCCAACATAGGTACAGATTATGAGATTGTTCCCATTTCTATATGGATGATGGATTTATCTTGTGATCGATAACATGGAAAGTAGGTTATACTCCCTGGCAAGAGAATGACACCTCTCCCTAACGTGAGGTTTCTTCCTTAAAAGGACAAAATGTTGGACTCCATGTAGCTCGCATGGTTTATGTTGGTTAACAGAACCTCCCTTAAGATAAAGTGTTTTCCCTACAATTTAATAGTAAACATTTTCAAAAAAACAAGTATAAAGGCTCACAAAATTTACTCTAATTATGCTTTACAGAAAGATATTACCTATAGATTTTAGCTTTCAGATTTCAGAATTAAGAGTGAGTCCTTTCCACAGTTAGACAGTATGATTTAACAAGAGAATAAAAGCATAGAATTCAGAACTAAATGTTATGACTCACTAGATTTATAAAGTATGATTTGCTTCTTATTATTTCAATATTTCAGATATTCCATCTTATGTGAGTCATTTACATTTAGCATGCATTCTTTTATAAATTATGATGATGAGATGATGTTTTACTTATGCATTTCACTCCTATATAATAATTACATTCTCGAAGTACTTATACATCTATATGCTACATTGTCTTATAATGTAGGTATCAGTTCAGTTGTAGCACGCATACCATATTCAGACAGATTGCAGCTTCCAGTCAGTAGGTGATGAGTTCTCTTGATTTTAAGGGATTGAGTCAGTCATATAGTTTGAGAAGAATTTTATTTTATTTATTCAGTCGTATTGATTGGGGTAGCTGGGGTTATGTCTCAGCTACCTAAAGTTAGTACTAGTAGAGGCTTCATAGACAGTCAGTAGAGTTAATGTATTTGATTCCAGTATTATTTTGTGAAAGCAAAGTTGTAATCATTTTAATGTAGTTCTGTATTGATCAAATTCAAAAAAAAAGTCATCTTCCACTTATTTTGTTCAGATTTATGTATCTTCTTCAGTTACTTATGAGTTATGCCAGTAGAAGGGTTAGCTTGGGGTCACTGTGGTCGTAAGTACCGTGTGACTTCTCAGGACCTATTTTTGGAGTTTTACAAACTTTGTATCAGAGCACAAGGTTCAAGTGTCCTAGGGTGTCTTTGAAGTCGTGTCTAGTAATGTCTTACAGAACAGTATGGAGACATCTGTACTTTTCTTTGAAAGGATACGGGGCATTTAAGAAAAAATTTCCCCTCTTTCCTACTTTAGATCCTGTAGAAAAGTTGTTATCTTAGAATCTCCTATCTAATTGTGTTACCCGAAAATTCCTTATCTATGGCTTATTTTTGAGAAAACACGATTAGTCAGTTCCAATTCCTCTTTAAATAAAGCTCTTAGATTTGCCATCAGTAATCTCAGAAGTCACACCAAGGGCTTGAGAAGAGCTCTCTAGTATGTCATAAGTCCCTCAAGTTAAAAGTTATGTCCCCATCCCAATGAGTTATTCGGTTGAGATAGAAGTAGATATCCATTCAGATTGTGCATTGACCCTTTTCAATATGGGTAATTCTAATGAGAGAAGATAGTATGAACCTAGACTATTAAATAAAGTGGGTATTCAAGGGTTATTATGAGCTTCAGTGGTGTGATTTATGAATAGTATAACCTATTATAGTTGAAAGTATGGGTAAAGAAGAGTAGTGGCAAGAAAGTGGGAATGACGATTAATTGAAAGTATAGAGATAAACTTAGGCATGTCGCTGAGTTTTGTTAAGGTGATATGTCCTCGCATTCTAATTTAGGGGAAGGCTGAGAAGGAGTTACTAGTTAAGGAGAATTATTGTTTGCTTAAAGTATGGAAGAAGTTATTG
>NW_025866351.1:0-7508 GCF_002878395.1 Capsicum annuum
GACGGCTTGTCACAAAAGGTCGTCACAATTAGCCAGAAAATCATAAACTCCATCCTTTTGTGGCAACATTTTGTGACGGCCTGTAACAAATGTCGTCAGCCATTTTTTTCAGCAATTTAGAGACATTTTTGCAAGGGTATTTTGGTCATTTCCCACCTTTTGTGAGCCTCTATAAATATGAGAACCCACTTTCAAAGCCCTAATTTCATTATTTTTCTCTTCCAATTCTCTCAAGAATATCTAATTAGGGTTTCATCAAGAACCCTAATCTTCCAAAATTCATTCATAAATCGTCAATCTTTCTTCAAGAATTAAGTTCCTCATAGTGTGGGCTTCGAGAATCATTTATTACAAGTGTGGATAGAGTCTCAAGTATTAGGATTCATCCAATTTCAAATATTAAGGTATGTAGATGTTGATTCTTGGGTCTCTTTCATCTAAGAAGTTTAAGAACCCTGTTTAAAACTAAAAGATTTTTATGTTTATGAGTTGTTAATGATTTGTATGAGTTAAAATTGATGTTTAATGTGTTGTTGAGTTTTGATTTATGTTTGCTTACAAAATTTATGAGCTTTGACCCTAGTATGTGGAATCCATGTGATGTTTGTGATAGACCCTCTGGAAGTTGTTTTTTCATGTGATGTGTTCATGACTTTCGAGTGTAAAAATGGTTGAATAAGTGAAGAATGTTCCCCATAGGTTTGATAAAGAGCTTAGGTGAAGCATAAGAGCCATTATAGTATATTGAATGTGAAACTCCAAATTGTGAGTTAGTCCATGCATGCCTAGTGTTTGATAAAATGCCCTAGAGAGTGAAATGTGCCAAATAGCATGAAATCCCCAAGTAGGTGTAAAATCGGTCATGTCTAGTGGTTGTTGATAGACCCTAGTGAAAAAGTTGTGATATGAGGGTTATAAATTCCCCGATTATGTGCTATTTGATATATGCTAAGTTTTTTTAATACATGTCAAGTGGTTAGTAAGTAAGTTGTGACATGATAGTAAGAAATTTCTCCAAGCTATGTGATTCCTAATAACTTGAAGAGATGTGTTAATGATTGGGAAGATGCTTTAATGATTGTGATGATGAATGAATGAATAATTGTGATAATGAATGATTACGCTTTACTTTTATACCATCGGGTCCTGGGAGTATTTATACCTGATAATACAGCTATTATCTAGAGCACGTGTCAGTTTCTCAATAACTCTAGTCGAGCCATGATTCTCAGAACTCAGTGAACTATAGAACTCTATATCCTCAGACAAGTACAGAACTTAAGAAAGTTCAGTAATCTCAGTTATCTCTGTAATCTCTGTATCGCTAGTAATCTAGCCTCAGTCATGTAATCAGCTCAAATCTAATAGTATTCAAGTGATTCAATTCTAATCTCAGAAGTGATTCGAGTAATCTATACAAGCTCTGCATTATCAGTCAGATACCATAATTCGATACCTTTTCCGTCAGATATAGAACTAAGTAATCTCAGCGTAACTCAGTCAGAACTTTTGAGAAACATAATTAGTATCATATTCAGTTCAGTTGTGCTCAGTTAAGATTTCAGTTCAGAGTCTTTCAGTTGGGAGTAGAAGCTAGCACTGAGCGAGGGAAGGGATGGCGCCTCTCTCGTCAGAGAGGCCGAGTCATTAGGAGAAATCCCTAAACTCTAGAACTGCATAGCCAGAGCAGGATGCAGGAGTCTCCCGTCAGTAAAGGTTGTTACTATCAAAGAGGTTTAACTATTATATTGCCTCAGGCCGACTTTCTGCAAGGGTCATCCCGTCAGAGAGGCTTGACTAGAGAGGTCTTTACCCATGGCATAGTATTGACACCCTTCCAACTGGGGTCATAGGTTGGACCCCACCTGTGGTAGGTTGGGGTATGTCAGTTAAGTAACTACTTTCCACAGTTGCAATTTCAGTAGCGATCTTCAGAAATCAGGACTTTGTGGTACTGTCCTCTATCTCATTGAGGAACTCAGATAGTTCCATTGATATATGGACCATCCCGTCAGATAGGCTTGGTCTCATATACAGATGCTTATTATCATATCTAGAGATCTCCCATCAAAGAGGCTTGATCTCTATCTCAGATTCTGTTGAGTATTCTTGTTGTCAGATTCGAACATAATCATACTTCTTATCATTGATAATTGCTTCCGAAATAATCTGTTAGAAAAATTAATCTCTAATTCTGTCAGTCAAAAGCAGCAAGCTCATAATTCAGTCCTTGATGTAAGTACATATAGATCCTCAGTTATCAGTATCAGATGAGTCAGTGATTCAGTATCTCAGTGTTAGTAGCGAGTTTAGTCTGCAGTAAAGTGGTATCCAAGTTTTAGTAACTAGAGTTGTAATGATTGTCTTCATGGTCTGTGCATTTATGTATGTGTTCTCATGTGGCATCTTCATAATTATTCAGTTTAGATATTGTGCATGCATTCCTGTATTGACGTATTTGCGCTATAGTATTTTATTTGACACCATAGGTTCATAGGCATAGGATCCAGAGTATTCTCAGTAGTTCATTCCCAGTCAGCAGCAGTAGAAGTGAGTCCTTATATTTCGAGGACGAACCTCAGTTTACTATTATTGTTTCAGACTTTGTTTATTTTCAGTTGATGGAGTTAGTTGTGGATATGTCCGATCAACTCCACAGTTCAGACAGTTTAGAGGCCTTTCAAACGGATGTATTAGTATTTAGTTTTCTATATTATGAGTATTCATAGATCTGTTGAACCTTATGGCTAATTTCTGCATTTGTTTTAGACATTAGGCATTGTACAGGTACAAATATCAGTAAAGGGTTAGCTTGTGGTCCTTCGGGGTCATAAGCACCATGTGACATCTCGGGATGGGATCTCAGGGTGTTATAATATAATAGCCAAATATCGGATTAGAATTAATGAATAATAAAATGATGAAGTTAGTATTGGTGGATTTCGGAGAATGTACAGTGGTAATCATAGGAATTGTAAAAGTTGTAAGGATTTCTGCAGAAATTAACAGTTTAGGTATACAAGTGCGATTCTTAGGTGCAAAACGATAGGTGATGATTAATGTTGTTAAATCAAATTTGTGTTATGTAAGCATAACAATCGTTCCTTTGCATTTATTATTTAATGCATATTGTTAAGGAATGAAAATGGGTTAAAAGGGTGTTTGGTATTCTAAGTGCCACCATATTTAATGAATTATACATATAAATCTTGTGGTTATTACAAGTGTTGTATGTTATCATTGTTTCTGTGATTGTTATGACAATCTATTGATTATTTGTGGGATGTTTCAATATTTGGATATTTAAAGGATTAGGTGGAATAAGGTTGGCAGACACTTGATATTTGAGTTTTGGTACATGGACAGAGCTCATCCCCTGCAGGTCATGGCTAGTTGCACAACCATAAGGCCCTTCACATATATGTACATGTTTAGGTGAGTGTGACTGTTCCATGAGTGAATTGAGTATTATGTGTTGTATTATTATCTTTGTTGCTTGAGTAAATCAACTTAAATGTTGAACTTTTGTTATGGTTCTTGATGTGGATCAAATTTACATGTTAATGTTTATAAGTGATTTCTTATGTAAATAGGATTGTATACTAATTATTTTGTGGAGATTATATGGATCCTTAAGATGTCTGGGCCAATGGCATAAAGATAAAAAAAGGACATATTGTTGTTATTATTCTCATGTTGTGAGTTGAGGTAGAATTAATGTTAGAGTCATATGTTGTTGACTTTGTTATGATTGGGGTCAAATATATATATTATTGACTTGGATTCTTGTTAATGCTTTTAATTGGACGTGATGTGTTCCTCTTTTTTAATTTATAATAATAGGTTAATAAGTCTCTTAAATGTGGTTAAGTGTGGTGAACTCAGGTTAAGGCCACCTCGAGTGTGTGCATGTATTAGGGTTGAAAATGTAGAGTTGGGACCTATGAGTTGTTAACTTGCCGACCTAAGGGAAATTAGGAGTAGATGTGTGTCATTCCTTACACTACAAGAAATTGCTTTATTTATGACCAACATTTGGGGATGAATTAATAATCTCGTCTCTAAAAGTATATGTATTAGGACGAGATTATATGTTGGTCCTTAATATTGTATTTTTTTGTAAAGGTAGAAAATCTTGCCCTTAAAAGAATTTTTACCGGTCCCAAATTGTAATTCAAACACTTGAGCGAGAGAAAGTACCGCCAAAATATAATATTAAAATTTTAATAATATTTTTTTATTTCACTAACTATATATACGGGCATTTAAACTCATTTTTATTAATTTTCTAATAAACTAAAACACAAAAAAAATCTCTGAGCGCAGTTTCAATTTCCTCCAAACACAGCTGGTCACAATTTTACCCTAGCAATATCGATCAATACGTACTCACACAACAGCGATTAAGGGAGAATCTTGTACCAAATTCGTTTGCAGCTATTTCAACTTCTTCCTTGGGTGATTTCTATATTCCCTATTCTCAATTAATCAAATAAATCCAATTATATACTACTTCCGTAACTTTAATTAGCATAGGCTTTGATACCATTTGTAGGGGGTGCAGATAACTTGGGTAATATATAGATACATTAGAACTATAATAGATCTATATATTACCCAAGTTGTCCGCACCCCCCTAAAAATGGTATCAAAGTCTATGCTAATTAAAGTTACGGAAGTAGTATATAATTGAATTTATTTGACTAATTTATTAATTATGATAAAATTAGATTTAGATATCCACCAAAATATTATAAATATTGTTTAGATGAATAACGTACAAAAACCACAACAATATAAAGAATTAAAACAAATAATATCTGAAAACGTAAAGAATAAAAAATAAGGATCAGAAAGACTACAGTATAACATAATTCTCGGAGTTAGTAAAAACTCAATAAATTCACAAAAAAATTAAATATCAAATTTAGAATCAACAATAGATAGTCTAGAATATATATATATCAACATAACCTATATACATTTAAATAAAATGAACAAAGAAGAATTTATAATAGACTAAGAATAGAAAGACTACATTATAATATATTTGCCGGAGTTAGTGAAAACTCAATAAATACACAAAAAGATGAAATATCAAAATTAGAATCACAAATAGATAGTTTAGAATATATATATCAACATGAACTATTCACAATAAAATGAACAAAGAAGAATTTATAATAGATGAAAAAATATATGAAAATCACGAAGGATTAAAAATAAAAATAGTATTTTTCTAATCTAGGAAGAAGATATAAGAAAATAGGTGAACATTCATATCTAATGTTAGAAAAAAAAAGAATTAAAATTAGAAGATAAATTGACAGCAATGGTAAGAATAGAAAGAGAAAATGAAGAAATAGATAGGAAAAAGGAAATAGAAAAAAATTAAACAACAAACTACAGAAGAAATACGAAAAATAGAAGAAACTAAAAATAGTAGAATTGCTGAATTAGAAAAAGAACTACAAATGTTAAAAGATTTGTATGAACAAAGACAAAAGGAAAAGGAAGAAAAAGATGAAGAACAAAAATTACTAAATGAGATAAATCAATTTAAGGAAAAATTAGAAATAAAAAACAAGGAATTAGAAATAAATAATATAGATGTTGAAAAGATAGATAATTATGATTCAGAAGATAGTGAAACATATACAGAAATATTAACAAATCCTCTTTTTTGTTCACTATGTTTATTTACTATAAATGCTTGACTATTATGTTTACTATTACTTTTTTGTATATATTATTTTTCTAATAATTCATCTATATGCATTTTAAATTCTTTTAAATCGTCAAAATTTATGGTAATGGTTTCTGGGTTATTATGCTATTTTTATCTATTAATTCAATTTTTATAGTAGTTTTATGTTTTTCCCATCCTTTTAATTGATCTTCACTATATAATTGTTCTAATTTTTTCTTAATTATTTCTATCTTATTTATTGAAAGTATAGTTATTTCTGTTTTATTTATCGAAAATACTACTAGTTTTATTGTATCTTCAGTATTTTTTATATTTTCTAACTTTTGTGTAATTTTTTAACTTCCTTTTATCCAATCAGTTTTCTTTCTTATTTTATTATTAACTCTTTTTTCTCTCACTTTCTCTTTAGTGCCATAGCCTAAAAGGCTAAAAGGCTAAAAAGGCTACAAGAATTAGTGCTATAGCCTTAAAAATGTCAAAAAGGCTGAAAAAAAGGCTAAAAGCTATACAACAATTTTACGTAAAATTTAATATCTTGTCTTCTATTATTACTCCGTTGATATCTTCTCGTTGTCGTATCTGCTGCTTTTCCATATCTCTATTATTGTTTCTTATCTTATCTTCCAGCTGGCATGCTTATCTTCTTGATTCTTTTATTCTAGGTGGACTTCTGTGATAATATTATCTTCTCCGTTACATCTTGAACATTGATGGTCTGGATATTTGTGTCCAATTATCTTTCAATATCTCGTCAATAATCCGTCTAAAATAAATCCTTTCTTAATTGTTCTTGCAGTAGATTGTTTTTCTGGGTTAAGTAATGTCATTATCCATTGCCTAACATCTTTCATATCTGCTTGTCGTAGTTCTTTTGATTTTGAATAAATCATCTGATGGTCTCTTGAATAATAGCTCCATATTGGATTTCCATTAGTATAATTATTTGCTAATTCTTGAATAATTGTAGCTAGTCCAATGAGTTGTTTATTTGCGTAGAAATCAGGTATCTCAATTCTAGGTATCTCTGGCTGCTACGTAATATCTTTCGGTATAATCATATCTCTGGTTAATCCTACTTTTACAACTTGTATAACTGGCTTTATTTCGTCGTATAATATCTCTGTTGGTGCAGTATAACACTTTATATAAAATAGATTTTCTTTTGTTATCCTTTTATAGGTGGTGAATATTTTATGTAATTCTTCCATAGTTGTTAGTTCTTCTCCGTCTGGGGTGTATATGGTATTTAATAATCCATAGTCAAAACAAGTTTTCACTAGGCTTGGGTTGGTTTTGGATAGTGCAATTAGCATGTTGTAACCTTGTAATTTTTGGGTTATATAATTTGTGTTTCTTTGATATTTGTAGCTCTGGGGTTAAGGTTTAGGAAAGTTTATAGTCTATAGATATTTTCAATGTATTTTTGGGCTATATAGTTGTAAACTTTTTTATCTTGGTTCAGACTATCTCGGTATGTGGTAATTTGTGGGTGGTAATTTGTGGGGGTATGAACAAGGGGTCTTTTTGTGTTTTTGGTATAAATGGTTTCTCAAATAGCTTATTCATATTCATGTTCTGATATCTTTGTCTACTAACTCGTCTGCTTGTACCTGCAGAAGTAGATTGATAAATGTTATGGGTTTTATGGAGTGTCCCATCGTCTCCTTCTAGCTCTGGAAATCAACGAAAAACAAGAAGTAATTAATGAAGAAAACTCAGAAAATATCAACACAGAAATAAATACTCTTGATAAAAAAGAAGATGAAAATATAATACCTAGAACATCAGAAATAAGAAA
>NW_025866352.1:0-18932 GCF_002878395.1 Capsicum annuum
ATTGTCCGTTAAGGAAATGAATTTGTGCACTGTCGTGCTGTCTGAACAACTGCACTCCTCGTTGTCATAAATAAAGTTGTCAATAAAATTACAGAGGTATTGCCAACGTTTAGAGAGACTACATGTCCTAAAGGCATCTGTTACGGACAGTAGAGAAAGAATTTTGATAACAAGTTCATCAGGTAACTGACTTATCCAATCAATGCAATCAATTTCATCACATTCTGTCTCAATCTTCACTTTTTTCTGAGGTGCGTTTTGTTTAAGCAGGCTTTTAGAATTTTCATCATCACCACAACTGTCAGGGGATTGGTCTTGCTTGCTCATGGTTGTCACGCTTTTTTTCCTTACAAGCTTAAGAAGGCGAAATATTATAGGATATCAATACTGAGAATAAATACTGAAAAAATACTATTGAATAACTAGGCAAGGTAACTCTCGAAACTTTTGGCAAAAAAGGCATCATCATGATTAGTTTACTATAGTTAATAGTATATTGTTGCATTGAATGAGGAACTTTTCTCTTGTGAAAATAAACTATGGTATTTAAGAACTAGTTTTTTCTTTCAGTATTTAAGAAATAACTAAAATTATGATTTAGGATTTTTTTGGCATGAATGAAAATGTTTTCATGGAAAATAAGTTGGTTTCTAACTTATTTTCTCGTGTTTGGTTGGTGAGTGAAAATTATTTGTCAAAAAATATTTTCTAATCTTTGATTGGTGAATGAAAAATATTTTTCTGAAACTATCCTATAGTATCTGGCTAGAGTAGATAATACTATTTAGGAAGATAGTTTCTGACCTAAGAACCAATCACTAAGATCAATCCGACCCGACCCCAACACCCGAACCGTGACCCAACTTCGACCTCATTTCTCGATCCAAGACGTGACCCCCAAAACCCACTTCGACACTCAACCATGAGTCCCGACCCTGGACCTAACCCGAACACCCTATTCTAGACCCGACCTTGACATTTGATTTGGGACCCAACCCTGACTCCCGATTGTGGACCTGGGACTTATCCCTAACTCTTGAAGCGATACTTGAATTAGGGTGGGGTAGGGAGACTAGTCTCGAATAGGTTTCAGAGTCAGAGCCAAAGTTGAAGGTTGAGAGTCGTGTTGAAATCAGACCCTGATTCCCATCTCAATATTGGATCTCAAGTTGGTGTCAGTTGTTCTGAGAACGAATTCAGGGTTGGTTAAGTTCTGGGTCTTGAGTTGAGGTCTAGCATCCAAATCTAAGTCAAGTTAGGTGTAGGAGACCACAAAATTTTAACGAATTTATTTTGATCCTCCCGCGTGCGTAATGATAATTTTGAACTTGAATTATGATTAGGGATGTTAAAAGGGTAATTCGAAAAAAAATTAAAATTTTTGGAAGAGGTTCAGGGCTATTTTAGAACCTTGAGGTAGTGAGCCTCCTCGATAGTGGTGTGCCACGTCACTTAGCATCCGCGATAAGGGCATGACATAGAGGCTAAGCTCTGCAATAGCAGCATGCCACGCCACTATGTATTTTTTGTTTAGTTTTTTATTTTTTCACTAGGGGTGAGGGGTTTTTGGTATTTTTTACCCCTGAAAGGACTTTTAAATATCCAATTGACCTTTTTCCTTCAGCTTTAAAAGATCAAACACTACTATTCTCTTTTTTAACTCCCAAACTAAAAAGCTCAAGGGTTTTACAAGTAATTCACCATTCAAGCTCCAAACTTCGAATTCTCTTCAATTTCTTGTATATTCCAGGCATGTTTCTCTTTTCCTAACTTGAGTTTCACATTGTGGCATTTATTTAATCATTCTTCATGTGATTTGAATTGATGGGTTTGAATTGGGTTGGTGTCTTTTGATTGTTTTTTAATTGGGTTGGGGTCTTTTGATTGTTTTTTACTTGAATTATTTTTCCCATATTTTAAATGTGTAATTCATGCTTTAACTGATGGTTTTGGAACTGAATGGGTGCACTGTTATGAGGATTGGAATGGGAAATGTGAATTTACCCAATTTGATGAAATTTTGGCTTGATAATGGCACTAACCTCAGGCCACCTTACTATCTTGGGTTTTAAATATAAATAGTCACACGGTTTAACTTGCCCTTTGAAAACATTGCATTACGTTAAAAGATAAATGGATGAAAATGGTTTTGAAATGCCTTTGGTGGCTATGATTTTGAATTTAAATGAAACTTGGAAGTCTAATGGTTAAACGGACAGATTTAGCATAATTTAATTAGCTTACAAGCATATTGGAATGATGATACTATGTTGGAAAATGCCTTAATAAAGACTCCTTGTTTATTGATTGGGTTTATATACATAATGTTTTAATTTGGGCTTAAAGGAAATTATGTAGCTCACTGTAAAGGCGTAGACCCAGAAGGACCAACACTGGAAACCACATTTGCCGGTGTGAGGGGTCTATATAACCATGTGTATAGATATACATTATATTTTGGATGTCTATTTCCTTGGTGTCTTTAGATTTTCCTCGGTTCATACGGCTAACACGCACTGAGGTCCTTCCAACAGGAAGTGCTAGACCCATATAGCTTGTGGGTGCCTTTAGGACGGAGCGAGCTATACAGTTCAGGCTAATAGTTTAAACTCTGATGTCCATGATCATTGTACCTATCTCAACATCCTACATGTGTATGTATAAATGTTGTGCATGTGATTTTTACTCATTTTGGCAATGACATTATTTTATCCCTTTTTCCTGAGTTACATGTCAGTGCTTGCCCTACTAACTATCCCTGAATGCTGTATCATTTCATGATGTAGGGTCCGAGGACTTTTTTGTTACCCCTATACAACGTTAGGTGGTTTGGTACATCAGTTTATTTGTTGTGAAGTGGTGAGCCTCCCTCTTCTGGAAGGCTCGATTATTTCACTGATTTTAAAATCACCTTAGTATTTATTTTAGGATTTTTTCATAGTCAGGGGCATGTCCCGACTTAGTTGGTATTTCTGGTCTAGAGGCTTTTGTGGACAGTTTTGGATGATTGGTTATTTTGTTTGGACTCTGAGCTTTCCTTTGTTCCATCTATCTTTATAACTATTTTGATTAGCTTCCACTGTATCTAGTTATTGTGCTCTAGAGGTTAGGACAAGGGGGTAATATATGGCCTATGATGGGTTTGAGATACCTATCACAACTAGGCCCTAGTTCATTTCATGACAAGCTTGGTGTCAGAGCACGATTCAGGGTCGTTGGATATCTACAAAGTCATGTCGAGTAGAGTCTCTTTAAGGGGTGTGTAGAGCACCATACTTATAAAGGGGAGGCTATGTGGCATTTAGGAATGTTTTCTTTTCTTGTGTTCTATTTCATGCTATAGATTCTAGTTATCATGAAACTTCTCTAATTCCTAGCTTGCTCGCATATCAGATTATGCCTCTTTGAAGATCTGACAACCGTAGAAACTCTGCTGGAATGTCTGCCCATTTGAGGAAAATATTGAGGGAACTGACCTTGTTTATAGAGTGTAGACCTAGTGTAGGGTCCCTGCTCCTGACTGTACTTCTCCACGTGGGGTTTTATTGATCACTAGTACTCCTCCTCAGGTTTTTGGGACTGGTGACACTTATGCTCAATTACCTCAGGGAGGTATCTCTAATGCAGAGTTCCGTCAGTCTATTCATATGCTCGCTCAACTTATGGCATCACTGTCTCATCGGTCTGGTCATATTAGTTCTGTTGTTAGGTCATCAGAGGTAATTTAGGTTGGACAGTTTATGAGGTAAAATCCCCCAACCTTTACAGGCTCTAACGTTGAGGAGGATCCTCAAGGATTTATTAATGAGATAGAAAAGATTTCCAGGGTTATGCAAGCTACTAATTATGAGGGTGTGAAGTTTGCTGCCTATCAGTTGAAAGATGTGGCTTACCAAAGGTATAGGAGTAGGAAGCGATGAGGAGTGATGATGTTGAACCAGCAGTGTGGGATAAGTTTTAAGGTGCTTTTATTGATCACTTCTTTTTGCAGGATTTGAGGAAAGCTAAGGCCGAAGAGTTTATGAACTTGAAGCAGGGTTAGATGAGTGTTAAGGAGTATGCCCTGAAGTTTCAGCAACTGTCTCTTTATGCTCTGGAGTTGGTATGTAATATGAGGTCTAGAATGAGAAAGTTTGCATCTGGCCTGTCTCACAATTTGGTTTTATTGTGTAAGGCTGTTATGCTAAATAATTATATAAACATATCTAGGATGGTGGTTTACATATAGTGGTAGGGGATGAGAAAAATAAGCAGGTAGAGATAGGACAGGGGCAGAACAAGAAGTTTAGATATTCAAAGCAGGGCACAGGTAATCAGAACAGTGGGAGAGATTATAGACAGTGAACTGAGAAGAAGAATTGGGGAAATTCTTATTTGATAACTAGTGCTCTTTATCCTAAGCCTTCAAGTGGTCATCATTTTCAGTCTAGTAGTGGTTCAAAGGCACAGGGTGCCCAGTCTCAGGTTAGTGGAGCTCAGTT
This sequence comes from Capsicum annuum, assembly GCF_002878395.1. Classification (NCBI taxonomy): domain Eukaryota; kingdom Viridiplantae; phylum Streptophyta; class Magnoliopsida; order Solanales; family Solanaceae; genus Capsicum; species Capsicum annuum. Next base: position 4,482 of record NW_025866352.1, read on the forward strand.
ATCCCTTTTATACTCTCTACCTATTTTATAGAAAACTTCACTATGGTTATTGTAAGAATGGGAGGAACTTATGTCTTAATTTTGGTTAGCTGGGTCATTTGTAGTGAAATTTCCCAATAGCTAAAGTTTTCGCTGGAGCTAATAAGGTTTCGATCGGCACTTCTTTGGCTCCTGCACCTAAGGGCACTATTTCAGGTATCGGTAGTGGCCAAAATCTTCTCTATGCATTTGCTACTCATCGATAATTTGAGGTATCCCCAAATGTTATCACTGGTATATTACAACTCTTTTCTCGTGATATTTACTATTTGCTTGATCCGAGCTCTACCTTATCTTATGTGACCTCTTATGTGGTTGTGCACCTTGGTTTTGGCCTAAAAAATATTCCTAAACCCTTTTCTATTTCTACCCTAGCGGGTGAGCCGATTGTTGCTAGAAAAATCTATAGGGGTTGTGTGGTGTCCATCTCTCATAGGGAGACACTGGTGGATTTGATAGAACTTGATATGGTAGATTTTGATGTAATCTTAGGGATGGATTAGCTTCATTCATTCTATGGTGCTCTGGATTTTGGGACCCAAAAGGCCATTTTCCATTTTCCTAATAAATTGGTAATTGAATGGGATGGGAGTTCCTTAGTGCCCAAAGGGAGGTTTATTTCTTATTTTAGAGCTCAGAAAATGATATCCAAAAGGTGTTTGTATCATCTAGTTTGGGTCAAGGATTCTAACTCTGAGGGTCTCTCTTTGCAATATGTCCCTATGATTAATGAATTTCCTCAGGTTTTTCCCAACGATCTTTCTGGAATTCCCGCCAATAAGGAAATAGATTTCGATATTAATCTTTTATCGGATACCCATCCCATTTCCATTCATACTTATACGATGGCCCCGGCTAAACTAAAGGAACTAAAGGATAAATTAAAGGATCTTCTTAATAAGGGTTTCGTTCATCCTAGTGGTTTCTTTGAAGGGTTCTTGTAATACCCCGTATGTTTCTAAGCTAGGAGACGAACTATGTTTCCTACGTAAGAAACCTCCTATCCTGTGAGTAGTATGTTAGTTCATGACTTACAACGAGTATCCTAGCTATAATATAGCTTATGATGTGTTAATCATGTTCATATGAGTCACTTAAGGTAAAACAAGCTAAGAGTTTTTGAATCCATCAAGTTTTAGTGTTTGATTTTGTAAGGGTCATATTTAAACGAGTATAACTTGATGTTAATGTGGTACTTCTGCATATTTCTACCCACTAAATTGTAGATAATTGAATTAGCTTTCGAACAATACCAATTTCGCCTTAATCCAATGCCCGAGCAAAAAGTTATGCCCATTTTTGTGAGAGATAGTAAGGATAGGCGATTGGTTAGGCGCCGCCCAACCAAACTTAGGCGATTGGTTAGGCTCCGCCTAAGTCAATTCCAATGCCAAAAACACTCCGTTTTGAGTTATTTTGAGGGTAATTAAGTCTTTTAACACTCCTTACATGTCCCTAAACTTAACCCTATGAAATATATAGCTTCTAAACACATTACAACCCTATTAACATCTCAAAGCTCATCATCCAAGAGCACCATAGGAGAAAAATAACTAGGGTTGCACAATCAAGCTTGAAGATCAAATTTCAAGGAAATTCCTCCATCAATCATCAAGAACCTCCCTTCCAAGGTGTGCGTAGTGTTCATCCACGGATTTCTTTCGTCCGTGGAGTTCAAGAATTAATCTTTAAAATACAAAATCTTGGTTGATTGTGGTGATATGATCATACCCATGTTGATGCTTGTTTGTTTTTCTATATAATAGTATCGTGACTGTATATCTCATGAAAGTTATGTTGTTAGTTGAAAAACATGATCTTTAGATGGATTGATAGAATACAAGTATGAAATCCACCTATGCCTTAAAGAATGCATGCAAGGTGTTTGATAAAATGCTTAGTATGTTAGAACTTCATATTTACATGATTTAATGATATCTAAATAAAAAGTTCATGTTAGTTATACACTCCAATATGAATTTCCATGAAAATTATGTGTTGTTATTGTTGTAATTCCGTCAGTCATTGGAATCCAGTAAACTTAGTTTAGCTCTGCTAAACAATACCACTAGTATCAGTCTAGTTAATCAGTATCAGTTCAGCTAATCAGTTCAGTTCAGTTATTTAGTTCAGCTTAGTTATTCAGGTCAGTGTCCTTCAGATGGGAGTAGAAGTTAGCACCGAGTGAACCCAAGGATGGGAACTCACCCGCCAGTTCAGGGTGTGATTCTTAGTAGTCATCCTTGTGTTCCAGAACTACGTAGCCAGCGTAGGTTGAGACATCTTAACTTGTCAGATTAGGGTTGATGAGGTGGCTTAACCCGTTAGTTTAGGGTTTCCACACAGCTGTCCTTAGCAGTGGTGCGGTATTGACACCCCTCTAGTCGGAGCAGAGATTGGACCCCAGCTTTGCTATTATAGCATATTTGGGGCATGTCGGTTAGATAACTACTTCCCATAGTTTCAGTTACAGATTTCAGGACTGTCAGCTATAGCTACCCAGTCTCAATAAAGAACTCAGATAGTTCTTCAGATTTCAGTATATCAGGACTGTCAAATATAGTCAACTCAAAAATAGAATTGAACTCAGATAGTTTCCTTCAGATTTATGGACTGTCAGATACAGTCACTTATGCTATCAATCACAAAAGTTATCAGAACTCATGCTATCAGTACTCAGCTTCAGGACTGTCAGATACAGTCAATCAGACCAGTTCTTCATAATTCGAACTGTCAGAAATAATCATTTCTTTATCAGTAATATAGTATCAGTCTCCCAGTATTTAGTAATATAGTATCAGACCCATCATTTATTAGTGATTTACATATTAATATCAGTAAACTCAGTCTTTTAGAATCTCATTATCAGTACACTCATGTTGTCAGTAGTCAGACTCAGTAGTCAGTATCTCCACGAGTTTAGTTATAGTTACGTATACATGAATGTACTCTCATGTTTATATTAGTCAGTATTTTTCATGCATATAACCCTTTGCATTTAGCCTACCTCACTCGTATACTCAATACATTCAGACGTACTGACGTATTTGCATTATGGTGCTTTCTCTTATGTTACACCATAGGTTCGGAGGCACGAGCTCTAAATTAGCAATAGATTCTAGGATCAGCAGTCAGAGTTAGACGTGAGTCCTCATCCTTCGAGGACATGATGATTTCATTTCTATTTTAGTTTTCAATTTATTTCAATAGTTGAAGTTAGTTAGGGACATGTCCCATCAACTTCTTATTCAGTTTAGTTAGAGGCTTTCAGACTAGATGTCAGATTAGATGTTCAGACTTCAGTATTTATGTTTTTTTTGGTATTGTTATACCATATTTTTTAGATATGTATCAGTATTGAACCTTATGGCCTTACAGTTTATATTTTTGCATATTTTATGAGATATTATGCAGTTTACAGGTACAGATATCAGTCATGGATTAGCTTGTGGTCCTTCGGGGTCATAAGAACCGTGTTCGGTTCAGAAAATTGGGGCATTACAAAATTGGTATCAGAGCCTAAGGTTCAACAGTGTTCTACGAAGTCTGAAAGCTGCATCAAGTAGAGTATTGTACATGGGCGTGTTGTGCACCACACTTATGTGTAGGAGGCTATGAGATGTTTTAGGAACAGTTTCCCTTCTTTCATGTCTCAGGATCATGCTATGGCAAGTTTCTCTAAGGAACCCATGTAGATTCATATCATGCACCCCTCATGTTTACTTTACCTAACTTTTAAGGTAACAGAAATAGTGAAGTTCAAAGTCCTAAAGATAGGACTTTCTCAAACAGCCCCTACAGTCAGTTATGGGATTAACCACAGACTCAAACAATATCCCATCAGTTCATTATTGTTCCAAGGTCGTACAGATTTTATTCATGATCATAAGAACTCATTCTTGAACCCAGAAGTTTAGCAACAGTAGAGTTGGGATAGTATTACTCTATTTGATCAGATTATGTATTCATGGGGATTAGATTAGTAGGCTTGAATAGTACGAGCTAAACACTTAAGTTTATTAACTCAAAATTAAGCATGAAGGTGTGAATGTGATATTAGTAGTTTATGAGGAAACAGAATCAGATGATGTGTTTAGTAAGACAGGCAGGTGTTGAACAAAATATAGGTATGTGATGGTAGATCAAGTGACCAAGTCAGACTCTCAAGATTCCAGTAGTAGTGCCAGTATGTATTGAAAAGCGGTAAGGGAAGATGATTCCCAACCCATCCTCTTCTCAGTGCAAAGATTTGTACTTTAGCTATCACGAAATCCACTCGGTCTTACATATCAACTCTATGGTCACGAACCATGCTTATGTATCTCTTTTTCCATGATCGTATGAATTTAATTTCCACCATATGGAGTCCTTTTTTCTCTGCAGTACAAGTCATGTTCCATGAGCATAATCTACTTTCACGCACTTTCCATGGGATCATGTGCACCTTCAGTTCCCAGTATAAGGGGTTCAGTTCTATCTCTCTCAGTATTACGAATTATGTCCCACGAGTACAGAAACTCTAGACTCAGGTCATGAATCTCATGACTCATGTACGCATATCATGCTTTCCAGTATACTTAGCTTCCATGACTCATGCTATGCCCCTACAGATCATATACATTTAGACTACGTTATGTATATCTTTAGTTCAGACCTTATTGGTAAATCCAAACTATTGATATTTTATTCCTCAAGTTTTTGTCATGTGTCAAGTTTAGTTTGTATCTATTCATGTTTCAGGTCCTCCTGATTTACTCCTCTAGTTAACTCTCCTTATGGAACAGTGTAGTGATGAGCAGTTGTTTAGATAAGAGAAGATTGTTGCATACTTACTTTGCACGAGGGTGTAGTTGTGAAGATAGGCTTGAATGTCATGATAAATGTGCAAGTAAACGTCTAGAAAAGGGTCGTATTTAGAAGTTGGGAAAGTAAGAAGTGTAAGTGTACATTTAGATCCTTGACTTATGTCAGTCCCCAGCATGTAGCCATCAAAAACTCAGTTGCCAACTCAATTATAGTTTCAGTATCCAGCACTCAGTGATCAGTGTTCATTCCTTGAATTCAGTACTTTTGTACTAGCTATAGGCTTAGTTATAATGTCATCTTCAGTTCAGTAACTAGGTTTGAAACTCAGTTCAGTTCCAGACATGCTTGACCATAGCATTCAGGTTGTCAGTACTCATTTATCAGTGTTTCAGTACCCCAGTTTATAGAATACCTCAGAGCCATGTCGTACGCTTGGTCTCATATTTGAAAATAATACAGACTTCATGAATCCATGCTCAGATACATCATTCTACTCAGTTAGTCCCTATCTCCTATGCATAAAACTCAAAAAAATCTCAGCCCGGATATTCAGACTAAGTACAGTTTAGCTTTGCAGATCCAGTATTCAGTTATCAGTTATTCAGTTAATCAGATAAGTTAGCTATTTATGAACTCATGTTCAGCTCAGTTCATGTAACATATCTCAGTTTCAGATCCTAGCTATTCAGTCATGACTCAGTTCCTAAGTGTCTTGCGCATCACCTCAATTTCCCTCAGTAGCTCATCCAAGTCAGTATTCTTTGAGGGACATAGTGTCCCAAGTAGAAGATACATCATACCCCCAAAATTTCATGACATAAACATGCTGCTCTATTTTCTTTTGATGAATCCAGTTTGGAGAAGGGGTACTCATAAGTTAACCCTCAAACTCCAACTTCAGTCGTATGCTATGTTTTCAAGATTCAGTTCAGATCATGATATTCAGTATATCTACCACGTCCCATACTTAGTTATGTTCTCATGTTTCCGATCACGCATATGAAGTAATTATTCTTAAACTTATCGGTATTATCAGTTCAAGGTAACAGTTTTCCTTAAACTTACTCATTCTCATGTTCATATTTCAATGCCAAACTTGGTATTTAGTTCCATGCTCAGTTTTCAGTTCAAACTTGATACCTTTACCATTGCATGTTCATGAGTAAGTTTAGTCATGAATTCATACATCAGATATGTGTGATCAGCTCATTAGTACTTTCAGTCATGCATTCACGTATTATGTTAGCCATATAATCATGGATCAGATATGCATGGATTCAGCCTTTCATTTGTGCATCAGATATGCATTCTCATTTTGAGAAAACTCACTTTATTAGAATCCTCAGTCTTATATTCATGAATCAGCTTCTCATGCATCAGATATGCATGTTTAGTATGTTATGCTCAGCTTTAAGTCATTTCAGTCATGAACCCATGTTTTAGTAGTGTATGTCTTGTACTTACTTCATCTTATCATCTCTCCTACCTCAGTTAATTTCCATTCGAGGACGAATGTTCCCAAGGGAGAGATATTGTAATACTCCTTATGTTTTTAAGCTAGGAGACGAACCATTTTTCCTACGTATGAAACCTCCTATCCTATGATTAACATTTTAGTTCATGACTTAAAATGAGTATCCTAGCTATAATATAGCTTATGATGTGTTAATCATGTTCATATGAGTCACTTAAGGTAAAACAAGCTAAGAGTTTTTGAATCCATCAAGTTTTAGTATTCGATTTCATAAGGGTCATATTTGAACGCGTATAACTCAATGTTAATGTGGTATTTTTGCAAATTTCTACCCACCAAATTATAGATAATTGAATTAGATTTTCAACGATACCAATTATTCCTTAATCCAATACCCGAGCGAAAAGTTATGCCTATTTTCATGAGAGACACTAAGGATAGGCGATTGGTTAGGCGCCGCCCAACCAAACTTAGGCGATTGGTTAGGCTCCGCCTAAGTCAATTCCAATACCAAAAATACTCCGTTTTGAGTTATTTTGAGGGTAATTAAGTCTTCTAACACTCCTTACACGTCCCTAAACTTAAACCTACAAAATATATAGCTTCTAAACACATTACAACCCTATTAACATCTCAAAGCTCATCATCCAAGAGCACCATAGGAGAAACACAACTAGGGTTGTACAATCAAGCTTGAAGATCAAATTTCAAGGAAATTCCTCCGTCAATCATCAAGAACCTCCCTTCCAAGGTATGCGTAGTGTTCATCCATGGATTTCTTTCGTCCGTGGAGTTCAAGAATTAATCTTTAAAATACAAAAGCTTGGTTGATTGTGGTGATATAATCATACCCATGTTGATGCTTGTTTGTTTTACTATATAATAGTATCGCGACTATATATCTCATCAAAGTTATGTTGTTAGTTGAAAAACATGATCTTTAGATGGATTGATAGAATGCAAGTATGAAATCCACCTATGCCTTAAAGAATGCATGCAAGGTGTTCGATAAAATGCCTAGTATGTTAGAACTTCATATTTACATGATTTAATGATATCTAAATAAAAAGTTCATGTTAGTCATACACTCCAATATGAATTTCCATGCAAATTATGTGTTGTTATTATTGTGGTATAAAGCATGTATGATAATGGAGATATAAATTATGTACACAAAATATATCCATGTTTTCCATACCATGTTTGAGATGTGAAATAAATACATGAAGTATAATATCCCCAAATCATTACAATATGAACTAAAAGTTACATGTTGTCGTTCCCTTATGCTTGAATGGTTTCCATGCGATTGCTATGAATAGTATATGTTGTCGGAATGCCCATGATATTATAATATGAGATTTATGACTTGATTATAAGCATTCCTATTCATGATAGATATTATGATGACCATGTACTTCATGAAATCCCCCACTCATGTATTATGGAATTTTATTGATGGTCGTGTACTCAAGAAATTCAAGTTGTGTCAGTTTTCTTCCATCAATTTCTGGGGTTACTTGTACCCAAAAAATATAGTTGTGTGCCTAGAGCCATGTCATGTTTTCACGATACTCTCAGTCAATCCATGATCTATAGAATTCAGTCAGTCATGTGACTTAGGAAAATTCAAAAATCGCAGTAATCTCAGTAGTCCAGTAATCTCAGTGCTCAGTAACCTCAAAATCCTCAGTATTCACAGTCAATCTGAATAACTTCAGTACTCTCAACTAGTCCTCAGAACTCAGTATATTCCTTCAGTCATTGGAATCCCGTAAACTTAGTTTAGCTCTGCTAAACAATACCACTAGTATCAGTTCAGTTAATCAGTATCAGTTCAGATAATCAGTTCTGTTTAGTTATTCAGTTCAACGTAGTTATTCAGTTCAGTGTCCTTCAGATGGGAGTAGAAGTTAGTACCGAGTGAACCTAAGGATGGGAACTCACCCACTAGTTCAGGGTGTGATTCTTAGTAGTCATCCTTATGTTCCAGAACTACGTAGCCAACGTAGGTTGAGACATCTTAAACCGTTAGATTAGGGTTGATGAGGTGGCTTAACTCATCAGTTTAGGGTTTCCACCGTTCTCATTTAAGTACCTGCCAGTATAGGGTTCTTACAACTATCCTTACCAGTGGCGTGGTATTGGCACCCCTCTAGTTGGGGCAGAGATTGGATCCCACCTTTACTATTATAGCATATTTGGGGCATGTTGGGTAGATAACTACCTCCTATAGTTTCAGTTACAAATTTCAGGACTTCAGCTATAGCTACCCAATCTCAGTAAAGAAATCAGATAGTTCTTCAGATTTCAGTATATCAAGACTGTTAGATACAATCAACTCAGAAATAGAATTAAACTCAGATAGTTTCCTTCAAATTTATGGACTGTTAAATATAGTCACTTATGCTATCTATCACAAAAGTTATCAGAACTCATGCTATCAGTACTCAGCTTCAGAACTTTCAGATACAGTCAATCAGACCAGTTTTTCATAATTTGAAATGTCAGAAACAATCATTCCTTTATCAGTAATATAGTATCAGTCTCCCAGTATTTAGTAATACAGTATCAGATCCATCACTTATTAGTGATTTACATATCAATATCAGTAAACTCAGTCTTTCAGAATCTCATTATCAGTACACTTATGTTGTCAGTATTCAGACTTAGTAGTCAGTATCTCCACGAGATTATTTATAGTTATGTATGCATGTATGTACTCTCATGTTCATATCAGTCGGTATTTTTCATGCATATAACCCTTTGCATTTAGCCTACCTCACTCGTATACTCAGTACATTCAGACGTGCTGACGTATTTGCGTTATGGTTCTTTCTCTTATGTTACACCATAGGTTCAGAGGTACGAGCTCCAAATCAGCAGTAGATTCCAGGATCAACAGTTAGAGTTAGACGTGAGTCCTCATCCTTCGAGGACATGATGATTTCATTTCTATTTCAGTTTTTAGTTTATTTTAGTAGTTGGAGTTAGTTGGGGACATGTCCCATCAAATCCTTATTCAGTTCAGTTAGAGACTTTTAGACTAGATGTCAGATTAGATGTTCAAACTTCAGTATTTATATTTTTTTTGGCATTGTTATACCATATTATTCAGATATGTATCAGTATTGAACCTTATCGCCTTACAGTTCATGTTTCTGCATATTTTATGAGATATTATGCAGTTTATAGGTACATATATCAGTCATGGTTAGCTTGTGGTCCTTTGGGGTCATGAGCACCATGTAGTATTTCGGTTCAGAAAATTAGTGCATTACAGTTCTCCTGTACTTTTTGTGCGAAAGAAAGATGGGTCTCTTTGGATATATATAGACTATCATGAGTTTAATAAGGTTACAGTGAAAAATAAGTATCCTTTTCCTAGGATTGATGACCTTTTTTATTAGCTTTAGGGTGCTAAGATTCTAAGGTTGATTTTCGTTTGGGCTACTACATTTGAAAATTAAGGCGGTTGATATTTTCAAAATTGCTTTTTGAACTTGCTATGGCCTTTATGAGTTTTTGGTTATGTTATTTGGATTGACTAATTCTCTGGTTGCTTTCATGGATTATATGAATTGGGTGTTCAGGTAGTTTTTGGATTTATTTGTTATAGTCTTCATTGATGACATCTTGATGTACTCTAAGAGTGAGGAGGATCATGTCAATCACCTCTAAATTATGTTGCAGACCTTTAACGACTAGAAGTTATATGCAAAATTTTCTTGGCTAAGTGTTGTGACTTTTCTCGGGCATGTTGTTTCTAGTGAGGGGATTATGGTGGATCCACAGAAAATTGAGGCAATTAAGAAGTGGCCTAGAACCATGACTCCAATTGATATTAGGATTATTTTGGGCTTGGTGGGGGTATTATAGAAGGTTTGTAAAGATTTTCTTATCTATTGTTGCTCCACTAACAAAGTTAACATAGATAAAAGTTAAGTTTTTGTGGTCTGAGGCTTGTGAAGGTAATTTTGAGAAGTTGAAGGATAAGTTGACTTCTCGCCAGTGTTGACCTTACTCGAGGGTATTGATGGGTTTGTTGTGTATTATGATACATCTCTTGTGGGGCTGGATTATGTTTTAATGAAATATGGTAAGGTTGTGGCCAATGCTTCTAGGCAACTTAAGGTTCATGAGCGGAATTACCCAACTCACAATTTAGAGTTGGCAGCTATTGTCTTTACTTTGAAGATTTAGCCCCATTATCTGTATGGAGTACGTGCGGATATTTATTCAGACCATTAGATCTTGCAGTATGAGTTTATGTAGAAGGAACTGAATCTCAGGGAAAGGCGGTGGCTCGAATTTCTTAAAGATTACAACATGTGTTTGCACTACCATCTAGGTAAAGCTAATGTTTTTGCTAATGCTCTTAGCAGGTTGTCTATGGGGATATTATCTCACGTTGATAAAGAGAAAAGAGGGTTGGTGAAGGATTTCACAGGTTGGCTAACTTGTGAGTTCATTTATTTGACTCTGAAGATGGAGGAGTGATTGTTCAAAAAATGGTTAAATAATCTCTTCGTGCTGATATGAAGGAGATAGGCTTTGTATCCCATACTTATACAAATGAAGGATGAGGTGGGTCAGCAAAAGGTTATGGCATTCTAGATTTGGAGAGATGGCATTTTAAGGTATTAAGGTAGGTTGTGTGTTCCTGATATTAATGATATGAGGGAAAGAATCTTTGCTGAGGCTCATGAGTCCAGATATACAGTTTATCCGGGTTCAACCAAGATTTATCATAATTTGAAGGAATCTATTGGTGGAATAATATGAAGAGAGATATGGTGAACTTTATGGCTAAGTATATGGTTTGTCAGCAAGTCAAGGTGGAACATCTGAGGCCTGATGGTATGTCTCAAAAGATAGAATTACCCATGTGGAAGTGGGATGATTAATATGGACTTTGTTATAGTTTTTCCGCAGTCTCACAATTAGTATTATTCTATTTGGGTCATTGTAGATAGAATGACTAAGTTTGCTCACTTCTTGCCCTTAAGGACTAACTACTCAGGAGAGGATTATTCTAAGTTTTTCATTCAAGAGATAGTTAAATTGCATGGAGCACTAGTGTCCATCATTTTAGACTAAGGTACGTAGTTTTCTTCTCATTTTTAGCTTTTGTTTCAGAAAGGTCTAGGTACTCAGGTGAGCCTTAGCACTGTTTTCCACCCTCAAATGGATGGACAAGCAGAATGTACCATTCTGACATTGAAGAAATGCTAAGGGCTAGTGTGATTGATTTCAAAGGTAGTTGGGTTGACCATTTACCTCTTATTGAGTTTGCTTACAATAACAGTTATCATTCTAGAATTCAAATGGCTTCTTTCAAGGCTCTTTATGGTAAAAGGTGCAGGTCTTCTACTGGATGGCTTGATATGGGTAAGCCTAGGTTGTTTAGACCTGACTTGTTCACCAATCTATGGAGAAGGTAAAAGTGATTAGAGAAATACTTAAGACTGCATAGAGTCCCAAAAGTTTTATGTGGATGTGAGGCAAAAAGATTTGGAGTTTGAAGTGAGCAATTAGGTGTTCTTGAAGGTTTCTCTTATGAAAAGAGTTATGAGGTTTGGAAAGAAGGGGAAGCTCAGTTTTTGTTACACTGGCTCATACCAGATTGTAAGGAGAATCGGGAATATTGCTTACGAGTTAGACTTACCAGTGAGTTTGACTTTGATTCATCCTGTTTTCCATGTGTCTATGTTGAAAAAGTATGTGGGTGATCCTTTTTTACTAGTACCTATCTAGGATGTCGGTGTTATGAATTTTTTGTCTTATGAAGAAGTCCCGATTAAACTATTAGAGAGGAAAGTTTATAGACTGAGGACAAAGGATGTAGCTTTGGTGAAGGTTCTTTGTAGAAATCAAAAGGTGGAACATGCTATATGAGAAGGTAAGGAAAATATGAAAGAAAAATACACATCCTTATTCCCAATGTTGGAAGAAAGTGCTTAAAGTATTATTTTCATTTGCCCTCTTACCGCATTCCAAATTTATCCTTGGATTCTACTGTATTCTCTCTGTTATTGTGCTAAAAAGGTCATAACTTCTTATTGGGAAACAAATAATCCAAAGAAAGGGATAATGTAAGACCCCGCAAATTTTGAATAAATTTATTTTGACCCTCCCACATGTGTAACGTCAATTTTGGACTTGAATTATGATTAGGAATGTTAAAAGGGTAATTCAGAAAAGTTTTAAAATTTTTGAAAGGGGTTCGGGGTCATTTTGGGACCTCAAGGCAATGAGCCTCCGCGATAGTGGCATGCCATGCTACTTAGCCTCCGGATAAGGGTGTGGTACGAAGGCTAAGCTTTGTAATAGCTACGTGGTACGCCGCTATGTATTTTTCCTTCAGTTTTTTTTGTTTTTTTCACTTGGGGTGAAAGGTTTTTGGATTTTTTACCCCTTAAATGATTTTTAAACATTCAATTAACCTTTTCCCTTCAGTTTCAAAAGATCAAACACTACAATTCTCTTCTTTAACTTCCAAACTAAAAAGCTCAAGGGTTTTACAAGGAATTCACCATTCAAGCTCCAAACTTTGAATTTTCTTTAATTTTTTGTACATTTTAGGCATGTTTCTCATTCCCTAACTTGAATTTTATATTATTGCATTCATTTAATCATTATTCATGTGATTTAATTGATGGGATTGAAATTAGGTTAAGGTATTTTCATTGGTTATTACTTGAATTGGTTTTCCCATGTTTTAAATATGCAATTCATACTTTAATTGATGGTTTCGAAACTGAATGGGTGCATTGTTATGAGGATTGGAATGAGGAACATGAGTTTTCCCAATTTGATAAAATTTTAGACCTTGGTTTTTAAATATGAATAATCACATGGTTTAACTTGTCCTTTGAAAATATTGCATTACATTAACGATAAATGGATGAAAATGGTTTTTGAATGCCCTTGGTGGCCATGGTTTTGAATTTAAATGTAACTTGGGAGTCTAATAGTTATACGGACTGGTTTGGCATAATTAAATTAGCTTACTAGCATATTGGTATGACGATACCATGTTGGATAATTTCTTAATAAAGACATCTTGGTTAATGGTTTGGTTTATGTTTTAACTATTTAAATTTGGCCTTAAAGAGAATTATGTAGCTCACCGTGAAGGTGTAGTCTCAGGAGGCCCAACACTAGAAACCATATTTGCTGTTGTGGGGGTCTATATGACCATGTGTCTGGATACACATTATTTTAGATGGCTATCGCGTTGGTGTCTTTAGCCTTTACTCAATTCGTATGGCTAACACTCACAGGAGCCCTTTAAGTAGAGAGAGCTGGACCCATATAGCCCATGGGTTCCTTTAGGACAGAGCGAGCTACAGAGTTTAGGTTGATGGTTTAAACTCTCATGTCCATGATCCTTGTCCCTATTCCAGAATCCTATATATGTATGTGTAAATGTTGTGCATATAGTTTTTACTGGTTTTTAGTAATGACATTATTTTTCCCTTTTCTCTGAGTTACATGCCAGTGCTCGCCCCACTGACCATCCCTAAGCATTGCATCATTTCATGATGTAAGGTCTAAGGGATTTTCTATTACCCTCATGCAGCGTTAGGTGGTGTGGTATGTCAGTTGATCCGTTGTGAAGTGGTGAGCTTTCATTTTTCGAAAGGCCCGACCATTTCACTGATTTCATTATTGCCTTTGTATTTCTTTTTGGATTCTTTTGTCATAGTCAGAGGCATATCCCGACATAGTTGGTTCTTATGGTCTAGAGGCTTTTGCGGACAGTATTGAGTTGATTGGTTGTTTTGTTTGGACTCCTAGCTTTCTTTGTTCCATCTATCCTTATTACTATTTTCGTTGGCTTCCACTGTATTCAGTCATTATGCTTTGGAGGTTAGGCTAAGGGGATGGTCTCCGGCTTACGGTGGGCATGAAATACCTATCACAACTAGGCCCTAGTTTGGGTCATAACATTTGGGATTCAAGTTGAGATTAAAACCTTATTCCTATCTCGATATTGAATCCAAAGTTGGTGTTTGGATTTGTTCTTGGATCAAATTTAGGGTTGGCTGAGTCCAAGATCCTAAGTCGAAGTCAAGGATCTGTACCAAAGTTAGGTTTGTGAGTCGGGTCTCGATTTGAGGTTGTAT
>NW_025866353.1:0-16180 GCF_002878395.1 Capsicum annuum
GAAAATATTGGAAGAACATAATAAAATCCTCTTGATTTTATCAAAGGGACAACTAAATTGAAATAAATATTTTTATAAAGAGGGCCAACTAAAACGAAATGAAGGGAGTACTAGTTTTTAAAACATTAAGTTAATGAGAGTGATTTTCAACTAGTGTGATCGATCAATGACTCAGGTCGAGATAAACACATCTCCAACGCCAATTGCAATGACTCAATTGAAGTTATAGTCGACCCTATGAGCTCATTCATTCATCCTTAGTTCCACCTACATCAATGTAGGTATTATTAATCACAACATTAAGTTAATGAGATCGATCGATGACCTGGGTCGGGATGAACGCAATACCAACGCCAATTCCAAAGACTCAGTTAAAGTTGTAGTTGATCCTATGATCTCATTCATTCATCCCTAGTTCCACCTACATCATTGTAGGTAATATTAATCACAACATTAAGTTAATGAGATCGATCTACGACCCGGGTCGGGATGAACACAATACCAACGCCAATTGCAAAGACTCAGTTGAAATTGTAGTTGACCCTATGAGCTCATTCATTCATCCCTAGTTCTACCTAAATCAATGTAGGTAATATTAATCCCAACATTAAGTTAACGAGATCGATCGATGACCCGGGTCGGGATGAACCAATACCAATGCCAATTTTAAAGACTCAGTTAAAGTTGTAGTTGACCTTATGAGCTCATTCACTCATCCCTACTTCCACCTAAATCAATGTACATAATATTAATCCCAACATTACGTTAACGAGATCGATCGACAACTCGGGTAGGGATGAATGCAATACCAACGCCAATTACAAAGACTCAGTTGAATTTTTAGTTGACCCTATGAGCTCATTCATTCATCCCTAGTTCCACCTAAATCATTTTAGGTAATATTAATCACAACATTAAGTTAATGAGATCAATCGATGACCCAGGTCGGGATGAACGCAATACCAACGCCAATTGCAAAGATTCAGTTAAAGTTTTAGTTGACCCTATGAGCTCATTCATTCATCCCTACTTCCACCTAAATCAATGTAGCTAATATTAATCCCAATATTAAGTTAATGAGATCGACGACATAGGTCAGGATGAACGCGTTATCAACGGCAATTGCAAAAACTCAGTTGAAGTTGTAGTTGACCCCATGAGCTCATTCATTCATCCCTACTTCCACCTAAATAAATGTAGGTAATATTAATCCCAACATTAAGTTAATAAGATCGATCGACGACCCGGGTCAGGATGAACGCAATACAACCGCCAATTGCAAAGATTTATTTGAAGTTGTAGTTGACCCTATGAGCTTATTCATTCATCCCTACTTCCACCTAAATCAATGTAGGTAATGTTAATCCCAACATTAAGTTAATGAGATCGATCGACGACCCCGGTCAGGATGAACGCAATACCAACAAAAATCGTAAAGACTCAGTTGAAGTTGTAGTTGACCCTATGAGCTCATTCATTCATTCCTACTTCTACATAAATCAATGTAGGTAATATTAATCCCAACATTAAGTTAATGAGATCGATCGACGACCCGGGTTAGGATAAACGCAATACCAACGCCAATTGCAAAGATTCAGTTGAAGTTGTAGTTGACCCTATGAGCTCATTCATTCATCCCTACTTCCACCTAAATCAATGTAGCTAATGTTAATCCCAATATTAAGTTAATGAGAGCTCATTTCAACTCTGACTAATCGATCAACGACCCGGGTTAGCATGAACACAATTTCTAACAGATATTCACATTTGTTGCAACAGATGACATATCTGATTTAATTCTCAAATAGACATTTGAATCTGTTGGGACATATGATTAATCTGTTGGAAATTTTCAAATAGATATTGGTATCTATTTTAACAAATGATATATCTATTTAAAAATCTTTTTTTTTTCAATTTTAAAGCAAGTTTCTATTCGAGTAAGAGTAACTTGTAAAAGTAAGTACTACAAAATGCAGTAAAAAATGAAGAGTTTCTTTTTCTTGGATAACTCAAAAATGTGTTCATTGAGTAGTCATATCTTGTCTTTTCAATGTCACTATTCATCTATTAGAATAGATACCAACATATATTTAATTATCAAATGGACATTTGCATTTGTCGTCACAGATGACTGAGCAGTTGAGATATTTAAACAGATATTGATATCTATTGTAACAGTTGACATATTTAATTATCAAATGGAAAGGGTTTTTTAAATAGATATTTGTATCTGTTGTAACAGAAGACTTCTGTTGGGATTTTTAAACAAATATTACTATCAGTTGCAATAGATGACATATCTGTTTGGAAATCTTTTTTTTATTTCAATTTTAAAGCAAGCTTCTGTACAAGTAGATAAAGTAGTAAGTACTACTTACAAAATACGATAAAAAATAAAGAGTTTCTTTTTCTTGGATAACTAAAAAATGTGTTCATTGAGTAGTCTTATCTTGTCTTTTCAATGTAACTAAACTAAGTCTTCCTCATGCCCCTCAAATTATTAATGAATATTAAATATATTAATTAATGAATATTGAAACCCATGTCTACGTACACGATACATCTAGAATTATCTCATCTCCTCAGCTTTAGTCTTAAATTTATTTTATTCATCTCTCATCTTTTTCTTTCTCTCCTCTTTAGCTTAGGGTTCACAACCTTTTTTCTCTCTTCTATATTTTCACTTCTCTTTCTCATAAAGATCCTTTCATATCTAAATCGATCCATATTTTCCTCGACTGAAATTACTGTTTTTATCCCCTTTTAATGCTAAGGTATGGTTCACTATTGCTCTTTCATTCTCGTCTTCTTCTTTGCAAGTTATTTACATCTATTTTTTATTTAATTACCATTTAACCATATGATATTTATTTAAAAAATTTGAAGGAACTTTTAGTGTTGAATAAACGAACCGAGATTTTTTATTACAATATGTGAAAAAGTATTCTATTGGGAGAAGTTTAAAAGCCTTGTTGGTAGTATTATTTTTTTGGTATGTATTTTGTTTTTTCCTTTGTTGTTTATGCTGTTATTGATGTTGTTGGTGAGGTTGGTATTTTTGGAAGTTATGGTGTGGTGTTGTTGATGGTTTTGGAACAAAGGATGTTGTTTCTTTGTTGTTGATGATGTTGGAATAAATATTGTTATTTTGTAATACCTCGAGACTCTAACCAATAGTGCAACCACGAATCAAGATCATGAGAAATAAATTATAATGTTTTGGATCATTTTATTATTAAGTATGGTGTGTATTAAGGACTTAAAGATGTCCTAACAATTGGGTGAATCAAAACATTCCTTACCGATTGAATTCTTGGGAAGGATATTGATATAGTCAACTTTAAATGGGCATATCTCTCATTCTACTTGGAATTTTTGATATCATGATCTATAAAAAGATACATAATTGAATTATCTTTCCAACGATACTGATTTTACCAAAACCCAATATCGGAGCAAAGAGTTATACCCATTTTACTCTACATATCAATCTGGAAAAGGCTGCCGACGTTTCTGACGGGCTGTCACATTTTTGACGCCATTTCTAATGAAGTCGTCACTTTCTGATGACATTTCTGACAAATTTTTCATCCTTAGGCATAAAATCAAAAATTCAATTCTTTTGTGACGACATTTCGTGAAGGCCTATCACGGGTCTGACGGCCTGTCACGGATGTCGTCAACCATTTTTTTCCATCTATTTTGACCCTTTATATATATCCAAGTAAAGAATAAAACTTCATTCTTCTTCCATTTCATCAATAATACTAGGGGTTCTCTCTCAAAATCCAATCCAAATCTTCCAAGAACATCAAGAATCCGACCATAAATTTCACAAATTAGTTCAAGATTCAAGGTACCCAAGTCAAAAACATCAAGAACCCAAACTCAAGAAGTGGAAAATGAGTCTATAACAAGTTTATTCATTCCAATCCATAATCAAGGTATGTGGGGTTTGAACAAGAACACTCCTTTCGTTCTTGTGCCTAAAGATTTAATTTCTATTATTGATTTACATGAATTTGCAAAGTGGGATTACACCCAAAATTATCTATTAATGATTTATGAGATTTGAGTTGATTAAGTTTGATATTATGATATATTTACCATCATATTTCTTGAATTGAGGATTTAGGCTATGAGTTGAATATTCTTATTATGAATTGATGATTTCCGAATGAGTTGAGATAAGTTTCATGATTTAAGCCTTCCATGAGAAGTTGATTATTGAATACGTATTGATATTGAACTTGAGAGTCAAGAATGAGTCCTATTATATTTTCTTGAATCTTTTGATATTTGAAATGATTTTATAAGCAAATGTACTTGATGTTGAGAAAGATTGTGTTGAGTTGAGTCGAGTTAGGAATCTACAAGATGTTTAAGATTTACAAATGAGATATATATTTATGTTATGGTCTTTATAATAAACCCATGAGTTGATATTGATTAAGGTGGATTTCCGACCGCGTTCTGAGCTGAGTCTGCGAGGAGTATTTAGCACCAAGCAGGAAATATGGTATTTCTCCAAAACTACATGCCACCATAGTATTGATATTGATGATTGTGGGATAGAGGCTGAGTATGGGATTATGATTGGGAAACTAAGGTTGTACTCCTTGCCAAGAGTACGACACCCCCGCTAATGTGCGGCTCTCTCCTTAGGAGAGCAAAACATTGGACTCCATGAGGTTCACATGGTGTAGTTATTTCGGTTATAAGAAACTCCCACATCCATGATGATCTAAGTACCTTGAGTTACCGAGCCACTCTAAGTCATGAGTCAAAGAGTTTGAGTTGACTTAAATGATTTATGAGATTTATGAAGCATATGTTATTACTGATAACTTATGGGAATAATGTTTTAGATAATTCAAGTGAAGGGAGGTATTATTGTCAGCATGCATGATTTTATTATACATTTATGATATTATTTAAAATGTTGCATCCACCCCCACATACTCAGTACATTCCCAAGTACTAATTCCCATACTCTTCCGTGTTCTACATTTTTTCGTGATATAGGTTTAGGTGCTAAGTCTCAGCAGCGACAGTGATCTTCGAGTACCTCCATCTATATTCATACAGTTGGTGTCTTCATGGTTTGAGGACCTATGTACCTGATTTTTGTCTTGATAGTATAGGGTTGTTTATTCCCAGTTCAGTACGACTCAGTTGGGGATCAGTCCTAATGGCTCCTTAGTCTTATGTAGTAGAGGCTTTGTCAGACTAGAGTACCAGTATGTATAGAACTTTAGTATTTTGATTGTACAAGATAGTATCTCTTTGTATTCCAGTATGTTTATGACATGACTATTCTTCCTTATTACAGATTGATTATTGTCATAGTGAGTTATAAAAGTGATGACAGGCTCAGAGGACGTGGCCTTAAGCACCATGTGATGTCTTGGGATGGGATCTTGGGGCATTACAAGCTTGGTATCAGAGCCTAAGGTTTAAAAGAATCCTAGGGAGTCTGGCAAGCCACGTTACCTAGAGTCTTGATCATCGATGTGTAGCGCTCCACATCTATGAGCAAGAGGTTGCGGGATGTTTTAGAAAAAGTCATTTCTCTCTTTCAGAAGTCTTTCGTGCGTACGACTGTTTCTCTTTACTATTAATTTGTGCTCTCTTATGACAGAAAATACCTCCTCGTAGAGCTTACAGAAATAATGAATGACCTCAACCCGTTGATCCTTTAAATGAGACGGTGACTCATGCTGAATTTTGGGCAGCTTTTCAGGTGCTAGCCCAGGCAGTTACTGCCAATGCTCAGGCCAATGTTTAGGCTGATGTTCCACCTCCACAAGAAGATAATTCTGTAGCAGCTCGAATTCGGGATTTTATGCGGATGAATCCACCAGAGTTTTATGGGTCAAGGGCAGGTGAGGACCCCCAGATGTATCTTGATGAGGTGAAAAAGATCACCTAAATTATGCATGTAACGGAGGAATAAAGTGTAGAGCTATCTTTCTATCACTTGAAAGATGTTGCTTATGATTGGGTGGAGTTGTGAAGGAAGAGTAAATGGGAGGATGCTGCTCCCATGACTTGGTTGTTGTTCTAGGATGTGTTCTTAGACCGATTCTTTTCCCCAGAGATGAGGAAAGCAAAACTACAAGAATTTATGAACTTTAGACAAGGCTCCATGATAGTTAAGGAGTATTGTCTTAAATTCAACCAGTTGTCTAAGTATGCTCCTGGTATGATGGCTAATTCCAGGACCAGTATGAGTAAGTTTTTGACTGGCGTATTGAGTTATGTTGTGAAAGAGTGTAGGTCCGCTATTCTCAATAGGTACATGGATCTTTCTAGATTAATGATACATGCTCAACAGATTGAAGCAGACAAGGTGAAAGAGAGAGAGAGAGAGGGGAATAAGAGAGTCAGATCAGAGAAGTAGGGGTATAGTCAGAGTAGATTTTCTGGAGGGATCCTCCCTCAGTTTCAAAGCCTTTCTTTTGTGCTAGCACCATCATCAGCTAGTGCTCCCACATCCAGATTCAGGCAGGAGCAGGATGATAGACCTACTGTGTCCAGATCTCAGGATAGTGTGAGTAACAGAACTCGTCCTCCCCCATATAAAAAGTTTGGTAGGGACCATCCCAGTGAGTGCTTAGTCGGTCAGAGGGGTTGCTTTGGTTGAGATAAGTTGGGCCAAAAATTCAGGGATTGCCCATATGCTAGACAAGGGAGCCGTGATGTTCATCCCCAGAGTCAAAATATTAGTGATCCAGCCCCTTCGGTTCGTTCTACTCCTCCTCAGGGTGCCTCATTTAGTACTACTGGTGGTCAGCGCCAAAATTGCTTTTATGCTATACCACCTCGCCAGGATCAGAAGGATTAACTATATGTTATTACTGGTACACTTCGTGTATTTCATTTTGATGTGGATGTGTTGATGGAACCTGGGTCAAGTCTTTCTTATGTGACTCCGTTAATGGTTGTGAATTTTGAGATCAATGCTGAAAATATTACTGATCCTCTTGTAGTTTCTACTCCAGTAGGTAAACATGTTATTGCTACGTAAGTATATAAGAAGTGTCCTATCATTGTCCTTCACAGAGTAACGTTTGCAAATTTGATTGAGCTAGACATGGTTGATTTTGACATTATTCTGGGTATGGATTGGCGGCTTCACTCTTGTTATACGTTTATAGACTGTCATAGTCGTGTAGTCATGTTTCAGTTCCCAATGAGCCAGCCTTTGAGTGGTCCAAAAATTCTATATCTCCTACGAGTCATTTCATATCCTATCTTAAAGCTAGGAAATTGATATCCAAGGGTTGCATCTGTTATTTGGTTCTATTTAAAGATACTAAGTTCGAGACTCCAACCATTCAGTAGATTAACATTGTTAATGAGTTTTGCGATGTTTTTCCAGAAAATATCCCAGGGGTACCTCCCGATAGAGAGATAGAATTTGTAATTGATCTTCTCCCCGACATGCAGCCTATTTTTATTCCTCCATATCGTAGTGCCCCCGCAAAACTTAAGGATTTGAAAGAGAAACTCAAATATCTTCTAGATAAGGGTTTTATAAGGCCTAGAATATCTCCTTGGGGTGCACCCATTCTATTCGAGCAAAAGAAAGATGGTTCATTGTGGATTTACATTGACTATCGTCAGATTAACAAGGTCACAGTCAAGAACAAGTACCCTCTTCCTAGAATTGAAGACCTGTTTGATCAGCTACAAGGTGCCAGTTACTTCTCGAAAATAGACTTGAGATCCGGTTATCACCAACTTAAAGTTAGGGAGTGTGATATTCCAAAGACAGTTTTTTGTACCCGATATGGTCATTTTGAGTTCTTAGTCATGTCCTTCGGGCTAACAAATGCCCCAGCAGCTTTTATGGACCTCATGAATTAGGTGTTCAGACAGTACCTGGATATGTTTATTATTATGTTCATAGATGATATTCTTGTATACTCCCGAAGTGAGAACGACCACGCAGATCATCTCCGAATAGTCTTGCAAATCCTTAAAGATCATCAACTATTTACCAAATTTAGCAAGTGCAAATTTTGGCTAAGGTCAATTGCTTTTCTGGGTCATATTGTTTCTTCTGAAGGTATTCCAGTTGAACCTCAAAAGATAGAAGCTGTGAAAGATTATCCTAGACCTATTTCCCCATCTGATATTAGGAGTTTCTTGGGTCTAGCTGGATACTACGTCATTTTGTTGAGGGTTTCTCCTCTATTGTGTCTCCTTTGACTTGGTTGACCCAAAAGAAAGTTAAATTCCTGTGGTCTGATTCTTGCAAGAAGAGTTTTCAAGAGTTGAAGACTCGACTCACTTTGGCCCCTGTGTTGACCCTTCCAAATGGTGTAGATAATTTTGTGGTATACTGTGATGCTTCTAGAGTTGGGTTGGGTTACGTGTTGATTCATAAAGGTAAATTCCCTACCCGTCACATTTCCCTGCCTGAGGTTGATAAACTCAAGAACTTTGGCCTCCTGATGCGTGAGCAAAAACTAACACATTTAATGCTTTTTAGCTCAAAATAATTGTGAATTCTGAAGAAACTCTTATTGTTTTGATGTGTTTGCTCATGATATTGCAGTAAATGGGTGGAGGAATAAAAACAAATAACAATGGAGCAAAAGAGTTGAAAATCTGAGAAAAAGAGAAGAAATCATGGTTGACGACCTCCGTGATACGTCATCAACCTTGTGATAGCTTATCAGTATTGACATCAACCTTAACCAAAAACTTGAAGCCTGAGAAGAAGTTCTGATGATGTTGGTGATAAGGCGTCAAGTTGGTGATAAGGCATCAGAAGGGCCTTAGGTTGAAATTCTGTTGTTTGAACTGAAATCTAGTGGTTGCAAATATTAGATTATGCCTTAGGTTTTATTTCCTTCTAACGGAGAAATAGACTAGGGGACGTGAATTATCAATAGGGACTCGGAAGCTACCAACCTTCTGTTTAATGATTTATGTCGTAACTGGATTAATCTACCTGAGATAACATCCTATTAGAAATAGATAAGTTGTCTAAGTTTGAGAGAATTAGATAATAAATTGTCTGGTGAGGTCGAGACATAAGTCAGATAGTATAATCTTCAGGGATATTCTGATGTTCTACTCATTCCGAGAATCTCTAGCATTACCTAGTATCTATCAATTCCCGAAACCCTTGGTGAACATAGCTCTGGTTTCCCTTTATCTTGATTACAAACACTGAAGTATTGAAAGTGATATTTAACAACTATGAACTTAAACCCCCATCTTTTGGAAACAGTAAACTACCACTAAAGTCTTTAGTAAACAAATCGAAGTTCACACCCTATTCCCTGTGGGATTCGATCCCAACCTAGTTGGGTTTTATATTGACAAGGATCGCTTACACCCATTCAAGAGTGTAATTTGAGCGTTATAAAACATGGAGCAATTGCTGAGGAATACGGTTGTAGACTAAAAGTTTTTGTGCGAAAATTTACTGATAGTTAAGTTTTCGTGATTTACGTTTATTTGTTGTTTTTGTTTATTGTAGGTACTGTGTTGTTTATGCCAAGCATGAGAAGTTTTGGAGAACCTCTATTACCAATCAATCCAGAACCTCAACTAATTGGAAGAATGGCTGAACAATAGGATGCAGAAAGACTAGCTACTTTAGCCAGGGCTCAGGTGAATGTGAAAATTTTGGGTCAATAAGCACATCACCAAAATCCTGATGATGAAGACTTGGGTGATGAGGAATTGCTGAATCCTCAAAACCCAATGAGAGATAAGCAAGTTGCTGCACCAGTGCAGCGAAACATTACCAGAAATTGTCCAGTTCGAGGAAGGTAAGGTCAACAGCCTATGCAATATAAGGCTAATGAAGATGATGCTATCATTCCTCCACCGTTGGCACCAGGAGCAAAGTTTAGCATAACAAGTACCATGATCCAACTCCTGAATCTAAAGGGGTTATTTGGAGGTTTTCCTGGTGATGATTCGAATATGTATTTGGTGAATTTCATCACCATTTGCAAATCCTTTGACAATCCAAGGGTGAGCCAGAATGCGATCAGGTTGAGATTACTTCCTTTGTCTCTGTCTGGGAAGGCAAAAATGTGGCTTAATGCGTTAGATCCTAATTCTATAACCAACTAGAGACAGTTTAAAGATTCATTCCTAGAAAGGTTCTTTCCACCCTCCAGAAAAGTATAGTTGAGGGACGAAATTATCAACTTCAGATAGCTTGCGACTGAAGCACTACACGAAACCTAGGAAAGATTTAAGAAGAAACTTGCACAATGTCTGAACCACAATATGATGGACTTAAACTTGATGGAGACTTTTTACAGAGCTTTCAACTCTGTGACGAAGCCTATTGTGGACAACGCTATAAGTGGTTCATTTATTGACCTCTCTTTTCTGGATGCTTTCGTCATACTGAATAGAATGCCCAAGCAGAGTTGAGCTTGGCACACTAGGGATTCTGTAGTGGATAGCCCAATTATTACTGCTGGTATTACTGCAGAGCAGCATAAAAGGGATAACGAATGAGATCAGGACATGTCCTACTTGAAGACGCAGTTGGACTTACTGGCAAAGCACTTGCTATCAGGCAAGACTGAGATGGTTAAGGCTGTGGAATCTCAGGGTACTGTGTCTACAGGTCTTGAGGCTGAGCCAAACTATGTGAGTAATCAGGAGGGTTTCCGAGGCAATAGACAATGGAACAAAGTTCGGACTTTCTATGACAAGCCTGATTATAAAGATAGGGAGCAGGGACATTGGAGAAATAATAATGACAGGAGTGGTTTGTATATTCCTCATGGAAGTCAGGATGTTGTAATAACTAGTTCTGGAAAGATGTCCATGGAGGACATGATGGAAAAGTTATTGAAGGGATTTGAGGCAACCAACTCGGGGGTAGCTAATATGAAAAGTGAGTTTTCTACCCTCAGTCAGTTGGTTAGCTTACACTTTGCATCCATTAAGTAGTTGGAGCAGCAGATGAGCCAACTTTCGGCTACTCTAAATCAGAGAAAAGCTGGTACTTTACCTAGTGATATGGTTTATAACCCACAAACTGATGGCTCTTGTATGGCGATTACCACTCGGAGTGTTAAGGTGATATCTAGCCCTTCTACGGGCAAAACTGTGGATAAGGAGGTACGTGTTGATGAATCAGAAAGATACAATATAGTGGAGTCTGAGAAGCTGGATGGCTTTATTAATATTTCAGAGAAAGAAGATGAAAAGAAAGGGGAAGTGTTATTTAAACAAATTCCAAGACCACCACCTCCATTTCCTCAGAGATTGAAAAAGAAAAAAGATAATGAGAAATTTAGCAAGTTTATGGGAATACTGAAACAATTGACAGTGACCATGCCACTGATAGAGGTACTTGAGAAAATGCCAAACTATGCTAAATTTATGAAGGAATTACTAACATAAAAGCGGAAGGTAAGCTATGATCCAGTGGACAACATCCACCACTATAGTGCCATTTCTTCACAAACCTTAGTGCAAAAAAAGCCTGACCCTGGAGCATTTACTATATCATGCACAGTTGGGTCCATGAAGTTTACCAAAGCGTTATATGACTTAGGAGCAAGTATTAATCTAATGCCGCTTGATATCTATAAGAAGCTAGGATTGGGGGAACCTATCCCCACGAAGATGTGTCTTGTGATAGCAGACAGATCTGTGAAACTACTAGTTGGTATATTGCATGATGTGCTAGTAAAGGTGGATGACTTTATTCTGCCGGCAAACTTTATGATATTGGATTGTGATGTTGATTTTGAGGTACCCATCATCTTGGGTAGACCACGATAGTTATGGGAAGAGTGTTGGTTGATATGGAGCTCAATGAGCTAAAATTCAGCTATGGAAAAAGGGAGGCCATATTCAAAATGCATCCTCCTATGAAGTAGTTGGAGGAGATGAATATCTTCTCAGTTGTCGATGTATTCCAGGAAGATGGTAATGAGGTAGTGATATGGTATCTTGATGAAGTCTGAGTAGTCAAAATAACCAAGTCGTGCCGCGACACTAAATCAGGCGTTATTGGGAGGCAACCCAATATTTTATTTTCATGCATTTTGTTTTTATTCATTTAGGTAGTAATAGGAAAGAACTGAAGAGGTACAAAAAGATCAAGGTAAAAAATGAAGAATACAAGCCAAGTGGTCTTGACGACATTCGTGATAGGTTATCACAACTGTGACGGCTTATCACCAATGTCGTCAGAAAGACCAGCAATGGAGACCTTCTCTATTAAGGCTGATGACCTCCGTGATAGGCTATCACAGTTGTGATGGCTTATCACAAGTTGTCGTCAGCCCTCATTTTGTTTTTGAAAATCTGGGCCCAAATTGACCCGAATTCGACCCGGCCCAGATCCAAACCCTTCAGATTCCCACTTTATTTTATTTCCTTATTTAAGTATTATTTTATTTCCTTAGTAGGATATTTAGTTCCTTTCAAAACACTCCCAAGTATTCAAGGAAACCTCTTTCTTGATAGTTGTGGGATTGCAAGGAAAATCAGAGTCTATCTCTTATCTTTTCTTCTCGCTCACGTAATCAAGTAGAGTCAACTCATCAGCTATGCTCATAACTTTGTTCTCCTATCATTGAAGTGGTAAAGTTGTTGAAAACATGATGCTCTAAAGGAAGAAACTTGAGTTCAAGTTGTAATAGCATGGAAATAAAAAATTAGGGTTAAGTTGTGCCTAAATTGCAAAAATTTAAAAACCCTAAGTACAAAAATAAAAATTCCATATGATTATTCGAAGAATTTGGTCCCAAAATTATGAGTGCAAACTGAGTGGGGGGAAATTCTGAGCTGACGACATTGCTGATAGGCTATCACAAGCGTGACGCCTTATCAGCTACATTGTCAGCAACTTTGAAAAAGAGAGCGTTCACTGTTTAAGGCCGATGACATACCTGATAGGCTATCACAACTGTGACTCCTTATCAGGAATGTCATCATAAGTTTGGAAAAAGTATGGCAGTTCTGTTTAAGGATGTTGACATAGCTGATAGGATATCACAAATGTGATGCCTTATCAGCCACGTCGTCACAAGTTCGATGATAATGCTAAGTGAACTTGAATAGCATATTTTGAATGTTATACCTTGATCATTAATTTTTGTTTGTCTTATGGTCTAGGAACATTCTAATGGCACCTAAAAGCAAGAATCCTAACACTATAAAAAAAGCTGCCAAGACTAAAGTGGTTCAAAATCTTATTGATAAAGACTTTGATTACGAAGATAAAGAACCACTGCTCAGGAGAGGAGAAAGAAACCTAGTCCAAAGTCACTTCTTCCACCTAAACCTATTGTGGTGGAGGATAGTGATTATACTGAGACTACCACCCCAGCTGAGAGTGAATCTTCTAAGCAAGAAGGTTCTAAGGAAACTGAGTTCGAACAGCCTGAGTTTGAGAAGGCTGAATCTAAAGAACCAGAGGCAGAACATGAGTCTGACAAAGCTGATTCTAAGGAAACATCCTATGAAACTCCTGTGACTGAGATTCAAGATGAGAAGGAACCCCCATTTCAGGGAACTTTGATAAAATGCAAGAATCTGGAGGTTTGAGAGAATACTAGATGGAAAATCCCTGAAGCAAAGGACATTTTCCTCAAAGGGTTGATTAGAACAAAAAGAAGATCTACAAGGCGGCTGGTGTTTCCAGAGAAGAGAGTTATCATCACAGGATTTCCTGGGTATCCTGTAGTTGAGGAGAAATTTAGAGATTATGGGTTGTGATGGACTTCTAAGGTAGGTAAACCATTTTTCCCTACAGGAGTTTGGGAGTTCTATGCAAACTACAAGGCTAGATTAGAGAGCATGTGCAAGAGTGGAGAGACCACAGTAGACCAGCCTTTGCTGACCAGAGTTCTGGTTCGTGGGGTAAATGTAGATATTTATGATATGACTAGCAATAGGTTTCTACATGGACCCAACTTTAATCCTCAGGTCACAATTCCTGTATTCTACCATCATCTGAAGAGTAAGGATGACCAGCGTCTTTGGTTAGCTACACTTATAGTTAAGGGAGACCCTTTATGGCTGACCCAACCCAGTGAGCATATTTACAAGGATTCTTTGACTCAAGAGGAAAAATTTTGGTGAGGTGTTGTGCGCACCCATTTGATGCCAACCAACGGAGATAACATTTTGGGTGATGATCGAGCAGTATTTGTCGCATGTCTTGTGGCCAACCTTAAGTTGAATTTTGGGGAGATTATTGCTGAAAAGATCAAGATTCGGGTAATGAGGTCTGACACAGCTTATCCATTCCCTTGTCTGATTACCAGGCTATACACAGAGGCAGGGGTACCATATATTGCTGGGATTGATGAGACTTTATATGCCACCAAGACCCATAACCCTATTCGCTATGAGAAAAGTCAGCCAAGGCTGACACTTGATAGAGGGGTGGGGGGTGACGTAAATCAATCAATTGCAGGCCTTAGTTCAGTACCTGAAGTTGAGGTGCAAGCTTCTGAGATAGCTCAGGTAGGCTTATTTCCTGATGATAAGCCAGGTCCATCAGTTCCTACAGCACCAGCGAAAGCTGCATCCCAGCCTATTGATATCAAAAAAAGGGCCAAACAGGCCAGATGGTGTGACACCCAGCTACGTGCCTTTGCTGAGCAGTTTTCTGCTGCTATAGATAAAAGAATCAGGGCTTCTCTTGAGTCTTTCGCTACTTTTCCTGGATGGTTTGTAGATCTGGAGAACCTTTTTGATGCAAGGGCACAGGAGCTAACTGAAGCAGAGCTTTTCGAATTCAAAGTGGCCCTATAAAAGGTAAAAGCTAAGATGGTGGTAGTACAACAACACCAGTTTATGATACCTACAGGGCAAACAACTGAGGAATCTAAGAATGAACCTCCAATCCTTGATCTTATTGTGGAGCTAGTAAAAAAGAAAAAAGATAAAGAAACTGAAAAAGGTAAGAGAAAGAAACAATAAGATGATGAGAATGAGAGCATGGCCGAGAAAAAGGTAAAGAAGAAGAAGAAGAAGGCAGAAAAGACACTGCAGGCAGATGATGAGTTGACAGAACAGGAGAAAATAGATCTAAAAAGGGCAACGTAAGCATCCCAAGAGGACAACTGGAAATGGGAAGAAGCACTACGAGCGAGGGCTATAGGATCCTCATCTAGCAGAACAGCTGAACCGAAGCAAAGAGAAGCTCCTGATGAGGATAACACTATTGTAGGGTCAAGGATCCATGATTTGAGACTTGATTGACTCTAGGTATTCCCTAACCCTTAGTTTTAGTTATTTTTATTTTAAGTTGAGGGTGTAGGGTAGCATGTTGTTGTAGCATATTCTATAAATAACTAGGAGTAGTGCAAGTTTTGTAGGTAGTTAACTAATTTTGTGATTTTGAACACCTCTCCGAAGGTTTGTTTTTTATGACTATATGAATTGCACCTTAGTATGACCACTTTGCATCTCTTAATGGCATTAGTTTAGTTACCTAATAATCACTGCTAAACAATTGCATGAACCAGATAGGTAGTAGCCAGTGATATTGCTTGTGTATCATGTGTGTGAGAGACTATGCCGAGTTCTCTTTGTAGTGTCAAATCTAGAACTTGCCCATTTCGTCTTACCATATTTGAAATATAGGGGTTAGGAAAGGATCATAGGCCATTTTTAAATTTAATTCACTATTAGCCTAAATGACCTTCCTCTAATGTATGATATCCCTTGATCCTGGTTTGAGCCTTAATTGACCATTTTTCTTTCTATGATACCTATCACCTTCCCTTTTTAAATCATAATGAACCTGTTTTGGCCCTGGTCCTTCTTGGACACTGTGCACCTTGACTTAGGCAAACAACCTAAGTTGAGGGTGGCTATCATAGGGGTGCGTGATGTAAATTGGATATGAAGACGGGTAGAGTAGAAGAAAAAGAATAAGTTAAAAAGAAATAAAAAATTGGGTGGTGGTAAAAAGGAGGAAGAAAAGAAGTTTGTTTGAATAAAAAGAATAACCACACCCATTCTGGATGTGTGATAAAGACAAAAAGAAAATAAAAGAAAAAGAGAGAAAAAGAGGTTAATAAGTGGACCCCACAAGTTAAGGTAGTGCCAAGGAGGTTAGTCACTCTAAATGCCATCTAATATCATACCAGCCCCTAGCATATGTTACAAGCCAAAGAAAGACCTATAGTGATCCTAGATTATCGGTCCAGACACT
>NW_025866354.1:0-1250 GCF_002878395.1 Capsicum annuum
AATGAGCCTTTCTTTAAAATGTAAAAAATTTACTGAAGACTCGTGAGAGTAGAGCACCTTCAGTGTAAATATATTTTATTGAGATGAAGAAGGGGACCTCGGGTAAAGATAGAGATTTTGTAAATTTGAGATGAAGTGAAGATAAAGAATTAATTTTTGGAGAAAACTCTCAAAGGTTTTTTTGTAATTTGACTGAAGGTACATTGTAAAGATGAGTCTTTAGTGTGTGAAAAAATGGTCTTCTCTTGTCCCATCAATTTAGACGATGACAGTCTTTTCAGATTTTGAGATAATAAAATTTATGCTGAAGGTGCATTGAAGGAAATAAGTCTTTCTTCAAAAATGTAAAATTCACAGAAGACTCATGACCATCAATGAGCCTTTCCTTAAAATGAAAAAGATTCACTAAAGACTCGTGAAAGTAGAACATCTTCAGTGTAAATATATTTAACGTCCGTCTATTTTTTTTAACGTGAAAATTGCACATTGAAGGTGCTCTATGTCCATGCGTTTTCACCACTTTTGTCATGAAAAGTTTGACAAACCCATTTATTGGAATTGACCCTAATTTGACACTATTTTGATCCAACTCTCATATTCGTTGTTGAAAAAGTGTCATACATTCGTCTTATTTTATGTGTGGATATTTGATCGGACACAAAGTTTAAAAAATAAATAATAATTTTGTAAATTGTATAAAATTGTTCCTCTTAAAGTCACTTTAATGTTTATTTTTTAATTTTTTTCTTATTAAGTGGGACTTATTAAGAATAAAACGGGGATGATGTCATTAAATAGTTGTCAAATAAGGAAAGATAACTTTTTTTGGGACGGATAAAAAAGAAAATGGCGACAAACAGTGGAAGTATATATCTTTGTTGTCTAACAAATAATGTATATATACTATCGTCATCTAACAAAAGGTGCATATTTATTATTTTTTTCTAAACAGATTGAATTAAACAAATCCTGAAATTATTTCTTTAAATTAAAATATAAAGTGACTTTAAAAAAAACTACCTTATTCATTTTCTTTGCCCTTCTAGGTCTGATCCCAAATTGAATTCAACTAAAAAAACACAATTTGTGTTTGAGATAATACCCAATTACCCCCTGAACTATACCCCAAAAAGTTATGACACACCTCAATTTAAAGGGGGTCCTATTACCCCCCTGAATTAATTAAAAATGTAATTTTGACATCCTTAGTGCCTACGTGGCACAACACACTGAAGTGTCCACGTAGGCAC
>NW_025866355.1:0-5615 GCF_002878395.1 Capsicum annuum
GGCAAAATATATTGATATAGGCGCGTAATTTCGCCTATCATCAACGAACAACCTTCATTAAGGTTGTTGAAACACATAATTTGGTACTATCGTTATCTGTGAGATTGTCCAAGGTTAGTTTTCTAAATATTTGTATTGCTATTTTTCATTTAGCTTGCTTATGAGTGATATATCAAAATCCTCTTTGGTATTTCCTATTTCTATAAGGCTAAATCCAATATGCATAGCTTATGGTAGGGCATCTTATTAACAGAGAACATTTTTTCTTAATACGCTTAGAGATACTGATACATTTTGAGTTAGATCCAAGCCGCTTACTAGAAGGAAATCCTAGGAGCTCCAAATAATCAAAGGATTGTTCATAAAGCATAGGGTAATTGAAGAAGTCTTCTTACCATCAAAAGGGTGTCATATATTGATGATTGAACTCATGTTACCATTGGAGGATCCAAGAGAATACAAAAAATGTCTAGAAAGCACCTTGGAATGGACATGTACCAAGGTGCTTTGTATCTATCTTTGACCTCTTCTAGAATTTCAGGAGTGGGTTAAAACAACCCTTAGTGCACTTGGGATGCTTTCCAACCACTTGAAATTCACTCAAGCAGATTGTGTGGCCCTTTTCGAAAATTGGGTCACTTTTCGACCCTAAATATGTAATAATTAGCCTAAGATATAAATACTTGGAAGCCTAGCTTATTTCTTAGTTTTTTCTTGATTATTGATAAATTCTTTCCCATTGAATGAGAGTGTCGGAAAATTTTTGTTGAACATTGGTTTAGAAAAGTTTGTTTAGAGGGTTATCATCTCCTTCTTGGTCACTGTAAGAATTAAGTGCTTAATTAGGCTTGTGATAAATGGTATTAGGATTTAATATATACTTTTGTTTTTTATTAATTCTTATTGTTGTTTCTAATTTCTATCTTTTATCGATTTGTCTCCTTACTTTTCGTATACAATTCTAGTTTTCGTAGTTCGATTCCTATCATTTCATGTCAGTGATGAGCTTGATTTCATTAATACAGAGTCAATCATTGGTCTAATCATCTTGGAAAATCCAAAATCCCAAAAAAATTACTATCAACATTTTAGGTCTCAGGTCAAATTTTGAGTTTTTGATACTAGTGTTTTCTTGTGTTTCTAGTGTTAGATTTGTTAGAAAAATAGAAATTAAGTCAAATCAGAGTTATATTGAGCCTTCTACTATCATAGTAAACTTGGGTTTAAGATTTTGAAGTGGGTTAAAGGAGCTGAAGTTTTTGGTGAAGAATTTGACCCAAACAGTGTTTGGAATGAGTTTAGAAGGTTGAAAAGTTCTAAGGTTCGAAATTTCAACAAATTTTGAGCTAAGGTGAAGAAGGGGTGTTCTTGGTGTTCTTATGGAGATTGTTAACTTCATATTAAAATTTAAACGAAAATATAAGTATTTGATCCAAAAATAAGGAAGAAAAAAGAGTAAAAAGTATTTGTACTAAATCTTCTCCAAAGGATTTCAACTATATTCCAACAGAAAGTGCAAAGACGACCACTAGTGGACATTTTATCCCATAAAGGAATGAGAAGCAGCCCACTTGTGTCCCAGCCTGCTTTGCAGCCGTGCTTGATGCAATCTCTCAAGTCAGTAGCTAAGCTACTCACCTATGCACTAAATGTGATCGACATGCACCCAAGGTAATGCGCAGAACATGCCTTTGAGGTGCGCCCAAGTTGTGTAACACATCTCCAATGCATCTCAAGCGTCCAAAACACATTTCAACACTCCTAAACATCAATTTTCTCAGGTTTTATTCCTTAGTTTCATCTCTTTATTCCTAAATTCATCTTTTGATTCTTAAAATACTCAACAACTATTAATATACCTACTAAGTTGGATGATTAGTTCTTGAGTACGAATTCTTTCATCGTCCAATTTCTTTCAAGCTTTTATCTTTTTCATATCGTTGTTAGTTCTTGATCAAAGTACTTACATATTTAATTGAATATTTC
Source organism: Capsicum annuum (assembly GCF_002878395.1). Classification (NCBI taxonomy): domain Eukaryota; kingdom Viridiplantae; phylum Streptophyta; class Magnoliopsida; order Solanales; family Solanaceae; genus Capsicum; species Capsicum annuum. The sequence continues at coordinate 1,987 of NW_025866355.1, forward strand.
AAACAAGAATTAAATCTGATCAAGATTAGCACTTGACACCTCTATTACCATACGGAGTATAAACCATCTTTTAACATTTGTGAACCAAGTGTGAGGTAAACAAAGTTGTGAGGTTAATTTCTCTAATGCTAAAGTCATTGTTGTCTTTGTGAGTGTCTTTATTCATAGATACAATGGCTATGTAAGGTGAAACTTTGTAAACCATGGAAAGGAACTAAACAAGTGTTATTTTAGCGGCTATTGAAACTCTTAACCGTAAAATTAATTCCAAGGATGCTAAGATAAATTCACCTGACCTTAAGATGGATTCACTTGAGGAGACTCTGTTAACCATCTAAAATCATCCCTATCCATACCTCACCACTAATGCCTCAACTAGTAGGCATGCTCCAAATGCTTCTGTTCATATTTTTGGGGGAAATTTTCACCAGATGATTAATCCACCAATACAAGCACATGATCTTCGTTCTTCATGCCACTACATATACACAAAACCAAAATCCTTTTCGACCACTTCAATCTCAATTCAATCAAACACAATAAGACGAACCTTGAAACTAAATACCCCAACCTCTACTAAATTAAATTCCCTCTTTTTAAGTACCCCTTAACCATACCAACCCATCCAAATAGAAAAACAAGAAGAGAGATAAGAACAAGAAGAGTATGGAGCATTTAATGAAGCCAGCATATTGGCAGAGGAAATGAGAGGTAGACTAATTGATTAAAGAGGTTATCAAGGTCAGGGAGGAAGATTTGGTCCGACGCCTAATGGTACAGTAATCTTCTGAAAATGAACCCAAAGTTATTATTAATGGAACCAAAAAGGTAACACGGATCGAGATATTGGTTACAATTCAATCAAGGTTAGTCATCCAAATTTCAAAAGCTAGAGTAATCCCGAAGCTTATCTCATAGGAGTCCTCTTGTGAAAGGATCTTCTAAGTTAATGATATCACTGAAGAGAATAAGATTTTCTATGATATCACCTACTTTGACGGGTATACCAATACGTGATTGGCTTATGCTAAGAGGTTTGGAAATGTATTTAATGATGGATAGCCACTCCCATGGTATGCATTGAAGGGACCCATGAGACAATATGTCTCGGAGAGATATATGCTTGAGTTAGTTGAAAAATTATACAACTTGAGGCAAGGAATCAAGAGGGTCTTGACCTTTTATGATGAATTCTAACAATTGATGTTGAAGTTGGAGCATTATGAGAATGTGAACCATGACATCATCCGCCTCAAGATTGGGTTGAAAAGAGAAATCTCCACATGCATGAATATCCACAAGTTCAAACTATAGATGAAATCTTTACAGCGGCATTGGAGATTGAAAGGGATATCAAAGAAAGAGCAACTTACAAACCAAAAGAGTACTCACCTACCAGAACTTAGAGTAAGAATAAAGAGGTTGCTTAATCATCATTAGGAAGGAACCAGAAGAAGGACTATAAGTCCAATGATAAGAAGCTCATAGAGAAAACCACTCTAAAGTACCCGCTAAGGAATGAAGGTAACAAAATCCTACTCCAAATCCTAAAGGTTTTTAATATTTTAAATGTCAATGATTGAGAGATATGGATAGTGAATCTCCCAGTCGGATAAATGTAATCCTTAAGGAAGGGAAGTTGTACCACCTTGGATAAGAGTTTGGATTGGAAGATGAGAATAACAAAAAAGCCCAAGATAGAGAAGGGTCCAAAGAAAATGAACAAGTAGAGGAAGATAACAGAGATGCTTTGCCTTAAGATTTAGAGTTTGATCAGTAATGCAATAGTTGATCCTAGAGAAAGGGAAAATACATTCCATACTAAATTCCTTACCAAAGATAATGTGTGCTCTTCGATTATGGATAGCGGAAACTGTCCTATTATGGTTGGCGCTCCTTAGGTTGAATTCTTAAAGTTTCCTACGGCCAAACATGCCACACCATATAAGTTTCAAGGGTTGAAGGAGAGTGGAAATTTAAAAGTGATTAGGAAAGTGGTGATTTTGTTCAAATTCAAGAATTATCATGATGAGGTGCATTTTGATATGATACCCAAGCAAGCTTGTCATCTCTTGCTTGGAAGGCCACGACAATATGATTGTTCAAGCAAGTATGATGGGAGGATTCAAACAAGAATTATGGGAGGACCAATTGGTATTCTTTTTAGTTGAATGGTTGGAAATTTATTCTCCATCAACTTTCTCCATCTCAAGTGAATGATGGTCACCAAAAGTAAAGAGAATTTAAATAGAAGGGTGAGAATATTGGTAAGAAGAAGGACCAAATTAAGGAAAGGGATGAAGAAGAGGAGTATAGGAGGTTGAAAGGGAAGATCCCTATTATATGTAGTTTTTATGATGAGCAGCTAACTTTAAGGGACAAGGTCCTTGGATGTACAAAGTACAGTATAGCTAGCACGCATTATCTGCATAGTTTTTTCCTCTTGTGTAACAAACTTGCATATGCCATATTACACTAATTATGATAGTTGTTCCAATGAGCTTTTATCACTAACCATCACTCAACTATGAAAGGAAAAAGACGTCTCTTCATTAAATGGTTTTTGTAAATTCAAGAGCAGAAGAAAGATAGAAGCAAAAACTTAATATTCAACATTTCTCAAGATCTGATTGAGTGTGTGATCTTAAATTTAAATAGTTCCTGAGTCATATACATATTTGTAATCGAACTACTAGTGCTATTAGAGTAGTGTCTTCTTTTGTTGGGAGAAGTGCTTATGTAGAGGTACCTAAGCTAGTTGCTGGTTAAAGTTAACAAGTTTTTTAGGGAGTCTTGGTAGAGGTGTAAAGTGTAGCTTCTCATAGAGGTATTGCAAGTAGGAAGAACCTAGAGTTAGGTTCTCAGTCAATTCTATAATCAAGAGTTTGATTAGAGTGGACTAGTTTGAGCTTCTGAGGGCAAGCCATGGTTTTTCATCTTTAAGCAAGGGGGCCTCCACGTAAAATCCTATGTTCTTTACCTTGCCTGTGCTACTTTAAATTCCTTACTTCTTTACTGTATTTTGGCTAGTGATTAACTTTGAGGGACCTGGTCCCTCATTGTGTAGTGTAACCTCTAGGGTTTTTTTAATTAGTATCAGAGTAGGTTCACACTAAAATATTCAAACCTAGAGTGATCTGATCATTATGGGTGTGTCCCTTAATCTATAAGAAAAAGAAAAGACCCCCTTATTCAAAAATAAGAGAATGATTTTGGGAGTTCTTCCAAAATCATGGTAAAGTAAACTAGAAGTGAAAAAGATATAAGAAAGGTTTAGAATTTTTGAAAGTCATGAATAAAAGGTGCAACTATCCATATAGTAAAGAAGATTCTAACTACATGCACTACAACATTTTTGGCTTAAGGCCACACTAAACATGAGCCACACTTTACAAGTATAGCCTATACCATTAAAGACCACACTTTTAAAGTGTAACCTTAGTTTTTAACTTTTCTCCACATTACTTTTGGAAATGCTTTGAAAGCGTGATCTTTAATGATGTAGACCACACTTTACAAATGTTGCCTTTACAAAGGTTGCCAAATCATGTAATTGACAATGCTTATTCACATATATGGCTACATTTTTCAGTGTAATATTATTATAATTTAAAAGACAACAATTTAAA
>NW_025866356.1:0-1874 GCF_002878395.1 Capsicum annuum
TATGTGCAGAAGGCTATGAGATGTTTTAGGAACAGTTTACCTTCATTTATATCTTTGATCATGCTATCGAAAGGTTCTCTAAGAAAACTCATGTAGATTCACATCATGCTTTAGTCATGTCAACTTTACCTTACTTTCAAGGTAATAGAAATAGTGAGGCTCAAGTCCTACAGATAGGGCTTTCTCAAATAGTCCCTATAGATAGCTATCGGATTTTCCTCATGCTCAACAGTATCCCATCTGTTTAGCTATCTCCCAAAGTTGTACGAATATTATTCATGATCATGAGAACTCTTTCTCGAACCCACATTTAGATATACTAGTAAATCACTTCTCAAAATCCTATAATAGCATATAACTAGAGTTAGAAGCATGAACCTAGAAGTTTAGCAGTAGTAGAGTTGGGATAGTGATATCCAAATTGAATTGACTATGTATTCATGAGGATTGTTGTTATAGAATGAATTAGTAGGCTTGAATAGTGTGAGTTAGAAATTTAAATTTATTGACTCGAAATTAAGCATGAAGGTGTGAATGTGATACTAGTAGTATGTGAGGGAAACAGAGGCAGATGATGTGTTTAGTAAGGTGAGCATGTGTTAATTAGAGTGTAAGTATATGATGATGATCACAGTTCAGTTCAGGGATGAGTTTAGTGTTCACAGACGTATGATGATGGCTTATATCTAAGGGAGAGTTAATAGATCAAGTAACCAATTTAGGCTCTTAGATTCCAATAGCAGTGCCAGTATGTATAGAAAAGAAATTAGGGAGGGCGATTCCTGAACCATCCTTATCTCAGCGTCAAGCTTCGTACTTTAGTCAGCATAGTTCCTATGTATGCTTCATGTCTCAGATTCCATGAATACAACTTATGTTCGCACGAATTCCATGGAATCGTGTGCATTTTAAGTTCCTAGTATAGGGAGTTCATTTCTAGATCACTCAGTGTTACAAATCTTGTTCCATGAACTCAAAAATTCTATACTCAGGTCATGCAGCTCATGACTCATGTACACGTATCATGCTCCCCTATATAGTCAGTTTCCATGACTAATGCTACGCCCTCACTAATCAGATAAATTCAGAATATATCATGTATATACTCAGTTCTAACCTTTTTAGTAAATCCATGTTGTTGATATTTTATTCCTCAGGTTTCAGTCATATGTCAAGTTTAGTAAGTATCCATTCATGTTTTAGGCTTTCATGATTTAACCCTTCATGAGCTCTCATTACAAGAATAGTGTAGTGTTAAGAAATTTCTTATATGTGAGAGAGTTAATATTTCTTGTTAAGAGTAGATTATTGCATAGATGTTTTATATGAGAGTGTAGATACGAAGATAGGCTTGAATATCCTGTTAGTATGCAAGCAAAGGGCTAGCAAGAGGTAATATTTAGAAATTTTGAAAGTTCAGAGCGTAAATGTATATTTAGACCCTTGACTTATGTCAACCTTTATTGTGCAACTATCAAAACTCAATTTCTATCTCAGTTACAGTTTAGTACTCAGTAATTAGTATTTAGTCTTAGAATTAAGCACGTCAGTATCAGTTAAAACCTCAGTTTCACTATTCAGTTATCAGGACCCAGCATTTAGATCTAGTATAGATCCCCGTTACAGTCTTAAGTTATAGTCAGCTTTAGGTCAGTATTCAACACAGAAATTCAGTTCAGTTTTAGACTTTCTTGACCATAGCATATAGTTATCAGCTACTCACTTATAGGTATTTCAATACCTCAGTCTATGAAAATTTTTCCAAATCATGTAATATATTTGGTCCTATTTTTTCAGACAGTATAGCTTTTATGAAATCCATGATCAGTTACCTCATGTTTCCCAGTCAGTCCCTTAACATATGTATAGAAATT
>NW_025866357.1:0-3832 GCF_002878395.1 Capsicum annuum
GATGTTTGTGCTCTAGTCCCTTAATCATGGTGGTTATGGAAGCATAGCAATATTTTACATAAAGGTTGATGTTCTGTATTTTGAAAATTTTGGGTGGATACTTGAGCCAAGGTTATAGGTGAAGAGGGAAGATGTAGATGAACTTTTGTTATGTGAAATAATTAGGGAGTGGATCTATGGCAAAAATCTTTGTGAAAGTGATTGAAGTTGCAGGTTTTTCGGTGGGGAGATCCATAAAGTAGGTCTAGTAGGGGTAGGCTTTATGTTGTAGTTGGTGTATACTCAAGCCAGTGTGCTCTGTGGTTAGTACTCCTTGATTTAAGACCTGAGGTTGTTTGTTTGTAGTGACAAGATGGAGTATTATTCTTGAACGGATATAGAGTATAGGGTCCTATAGCTTAAGCTAACACCTTTTAACTTTGGGTTAGCCTTTAACATGGAAATACTATGCAGTGGGACTCAAAATCTTGTAGTTATGTGTGTTGTGGGGGAATTATAAGTTGGAAGTGTGTTTTTTGCAGTAGAATTCATAGTTGAGAAGTGTCATTAAATATAAAGGCTATTATTCGTATCATGTAGGATGGAGAATACCTTTATTTCTATGTCAAGCAAAATTTTATTTCATTTTTAGTATCAATTTAAATAAGAATCTATAGTCACTAAATAAATTTATGTCTTATGTTGTTACAATTATGTTCCATAGAACTCATGTCCAAGATCATCTCTATGTCAAGTCTTATCATGTCATGCCTCGTGCTTGCACGATTCACTTAGTGATATCAAAAAGCTCTTCTTGATGCCTGTGTATGTTTCATTGAGGGAGAATTCCTAATGTGAGGTTACATCCTTTATTCTGTACTTCTAGAGGTTCAACAAGTTCCTATCCATCATTTGAGGACGAATTATCCCAAGGGGAAGATAATGTAACACCTCACATTTTTGGACTAGAACGTGAGCTGTCCTTCCTATGTATATAGACCAAAACCCAATGATTCTATTTAGATGTAAGTGTCAATGTCAATTACTTATCAATTCTTTAGTGTGGTAACATCTTTGGTGATGGATTAAAGTTATAGAAATCTCCTAACTCAAAGTTGAGTTGAGAACATTCCCACAAATTTAGTTTTAGTAGACGTTTTTAATTTGTTCAACTTCTAATGAACATTAATTCTAGAATATAACAATTTAGGTGGCATACCATATACCAAATTATAGTCATCAATTCTTCTTTCCAATGCCACTGACTTTTTGTCATTCCAAGTTTGGAGTAAAAAGTTATAGACATTTTAGTGAGGCACAGTTCACGGTGCGCAACGGGCTGCGTGGGGCAAGTTTCTTGATGTGCTATTGGGGTCGTGGGGCATAGATGGAGCCATAATTTTGGGCCCATAGGCACGATCCGCTCTTTCCAAATGTTAAAATATGTTTTTCCCTCATAAAATGAAGGGTGAAATGGTCCTATTCCCCTCTATAACCCCCCACCCCCCACCCCAGTCTATTTTATAACCCTAAATTCATCCAAAACTAATAGAAAGCTCCCAAAATTCCTCATTCTCTTCCTCTCAATAACATCATGTAGGAATTCTCACTTCCAAGGCTTGTATGTTTCAAACTCAAGGTCCTTTCTTCAATTTCTCTCCATCAAAAGATATGTAGAACTATCATAACACCCATGGGTATAAGTATGATTTTTTAGTAAACATTAAATCATATATGTATATATGTTATGGTTTTGAAATTTTTTAAAGAGCATGCCTTACGAATCCTTTTTTACAATAAAATTTTAAATTTATTGTAGGGTTTTCTATAAACATGAGATGTTGTTCATGTGTACATATGCTATGGATTTTGAGAATTGATTTTAAAACATTATTTATGAAATACCCTCTTTTATGATGAAATCTATTGCTTTTATATGTTTTGTATTGTTCTAATGAATGACTAAAATCTTGAGTCAAATAATTTATTATAAAGTGTGAGTTGACATGGTTTTATGTTCCAAGAGAGGGTGCTTTTATTACTTTTTAAATGCTCTTTTGTGTTAAATGGAGGATGTCATAAGATTTATGCAGGAGATGGCCATCCTATGTTAAAGTCTTGAAAGGAGAGAGATTTTACTTAAGTTTTAGGTGCTTTTAAAATATGAACTCTCATGAGGTGTTTAAATCTTTTAGTGGTCACTAACATGTTTTGAATGAAAAGGGCTATGCACACGACATGATATGATACGACTTGCAAGTCTAGGTATGATGATACTTATTATGGAATGCCCTTAATATAAAAGAAATGAATGTTTATAAGTATGAAACATGATTTTAATAGACTAAAATTGGGCTTAAAGAGAGTTAGATGGTTACCCGAAGAAGGCATGAGTTCAGACAACTCATTGCTGGAAACCATTTTTTGCCGATATGAGATTTATGATATATTATCTGGCCAGGAAGATAATTATGATATGTCGGCAAGGGGGCATACCTTCTCATGGAACACCAATCCTTGCGACAAACTCAGAATAGCGCTTGGCTGACGATATAATGACGGACCCATATAGCCCATGGGTATCATGTATGTAGGGATATCATCTAGCTCGGAAGTAAAACAAAAAATTTTATATGTTGTTTCAAGATTGATTGAAGTGTTTTAACTGTGCCCATGTTTTTTTATCTTTGTTATGTTAAGTTATTTTCACAAGATCTTCATTAATTTATATGAAATATATGTTATTTTTGGATTGTTTTGCATATCAATACATTTTAGGTATTGACCATCCTTGAGCGGCTACATTATATCATAATGTAGGTTTTGAGGCTCGGTCTCATGGTCCATCACATCAGTAGAGTATTTTGATATGTCAGATTTGGTGAGCCATCTATCTTCCAAAAGGTATTTTATTCATATGTTTATTTCCTTCAGTTTATGATCAAACTAGAGGCTTTGTCCTGGTCTAGATAATTAGTCTTCAGTAGAGGCTTCGTAGACTACATTTGGTTATTATTTTGTCAAAATATTATTGGCATAGCCTAATTATAAGTTTGCCTTAAATTTTATTATATCTTCCGCACTTTTATTTCGTATGAATTATGCTTATGATAGTATGCTAAGGGGTCTCTCAGTCCTTCGTAGTTCGGTATGCCTGTTGCGGCCAGGGCCTCGACTCAGATTGTGACATAGAATCATGAGACTTATGCCCTGCATTTCAGCATTTATGCCTTATCCCATGCTACATAAAACATCTTGCCTCACATCCCATGCCTTTTAAAACACTGCTCCGGAGATGGTATACAAAAGTTGGTTGTGAATTTGTAAATTTTGGTATGCCCCACTCATGATGTTCTTTGGAGAAGAATAAAATAAAATTTGAGATGTTCGTTCATTAGAAAAAAGAAGTTTGGGCGGGGGGGGGGGGGGGGGGGGGGTGGGGGGGGTGTAATATATGGATAGAAGAAAGTGTATTAGATTTACATAATATGATTGAAATGTGAATGTAGATTATGTGTTATTCTTCTTTGAATATTAGTGTCTTAATAATAAGTCAGTTAGAGATTGAAATATTGAACCAGAGTATACTCAAAATAAGATTGTCTTAAGATTTTAGATATTTCGAAGACACATTATATAGTTCAGTCAATGGCCAAAATTATATTTGAAATATTACTAGTGTAATGTATGTATTTTTTACATGTACCTTATGTCAATTAATAAAATTGTATACAAGAAGAATTAAATTATTAAAATATAGCATCAATGTAAAAATAAATTTTAAATGCCAATATTAATTTTTTTGCTATTTTAATGTTATTTTGAAGGTTTTTACGACCTTTCCTTCTGTAAA
>NW_025866358.1:0-1019 GCF_002878395.1 Capsicum annuum
ACAGTCACCCATGTTATCAGAATTTTAGTATCAGTCCTGTTAGCCATCAGTAAAGTATGTATTATCATATAGGACTAGCTATCATGCACCCACGATTTCAGTTACTATGTATGCATGTTTGTATTCACGTTCACATCAGTCAGACAATTACCATTGTTCATGCATGTAAACCCTGTTTATATTTAGCCTACCTCACTCGTATACTTAGTATATTCCCTCGTACTAACTACGCTATGGTGCTTTCTTTTCATAGTACACTATAGGTTCAGAGACACGAGCTCCAGATCAGCAGTAGCAGTAGCATTTCCAGTAGCAGAGATTCAGTGAGTCCTCTTCATTCAAGGGCAATATGATTAGATTTATTCATTATTATTTTAGCCAGTTATTAGTTTACTGAGTTAGTTGGAGACATGTTCCTTCAACTCCTTATTCAGACAGTACTTAGAGGCTTTAGATTCAGTATTTAGACTTATGTTCAAATTTGATTCAGTTTTCAGCTGTTTTGGGTATCTTTCACACATATGGATATTATGTTTTGACAGATTCTTTAATCAGTTGAACCTTATGTCCTACATGTTCATATTTTCTGCATTATTACATTATATATGCGGTGTACAAGTACAGATATCAGTTATGGGTTAGCTTGTGGTTCCTCTGGGTCATGAGGATCGTGTAGCATTTTGATTTAGCAAATCAGGGCATTACACCTTTGCATGGGTCAGAGTCTCTGTCTCTACTACACCATACGGCCGTCGCCAGCGTACAATAATAATCTACCCATATCGGCAAATATGGTTGTAGGCTAAGAGTTACTTGAACCCAAGCCTTCTTCGGATAACCACTTAACCCTCTTTATGCCCATTTTTAATTTTTTAAGCATGCATTCTCTGAAAACTTACTCTAAAAGCTTTAACTCTTTTATGGCATTCACATAAATGGTATCGTCATACCATTGACTTGTAAGTCACATTTTCTGAGCCATTTATAGCAAATTATATCTTTATTCTCAAAATAGTGAA
>NW_025866359.1:0-1683 GCF_002878395.1 Capsicum annuum
ATAACACTTTAACATATACTACTACTATGGTGAAAATATTGTTCCAACATTCTCCACACCTCTCTACCCTTAAGCATGGCATCTGCAATAAGGATTCTAAAAGGGAATAAATACACTCCGTACCTCAGGCTGAAAAGCACGATTACATTAAGATAGAGGTATACACTCGAATAAATATACTTAGAAGCACTAATGGATTCCTCTCAAGCCCTTGTGCTATCTCATAACTTCATGGATAGCTTATTCAGAAAGGACCACATCATTTAGACTCTAAGCCTTTGCGCTTGAATCGTCTCGACAATGAGACATATCTAATAATATTAGAGTAAGGAAAAAATTTATGGATAAATTTCATATGGATGACGATATAGCACGAACTAGAGAATGAAAGAATGAGAAACACTCCTAAATGTCTGGTAGCCTCCTAATTATAAGTGTGGTGAATAACACACCCATAAGCAAGACTATACTAGATATGGCTTCGTACGCACCCTGGAACCGTGAACCGTGCTCGACACCAACTTTGTCATGACCTGAGCTGGGTCCCTAGCCGCGACGGGCATCCTGGACCACGAAGGCTCGAGAGAGCCCTTAGCATAATATCATAAGCATAATCCATACATAAATCAAAGTGCAGAAGATATCATGAAATTTAAGGGGAAATCTTAATACAAATTGTGTCAACAAAATATCACCATACATCACTCAAAAACCATCTATGAAGCATCTATTGAAAACTAACTTTCTAGGCCAGGACAAGGCCCCGTACTGGATTATAAATTGAATTAGACAAATATATGAATAATCATGCCTTCCAAAAGATGGATAGCTCACCAACTCTATCATTATCCCACATGATCAACTGGTGTGAGAGACCCCGAGACTAAACTTTGGAACCTATAGATAGGGGGGTCAGTACTCGAAACTACTGGTACGTAGAACAATCCAAAAATAACATGTATTTTTATACAATATAAGTAAGAGCATTTCATAAAGCAATTTAGCATAAGGTAAATGAAAACAGATGGCATAATTTTTTGAGCTTCAAAATATTTTCTTGTAATCATGACTCTACTCTTTGCTTTACTTCTGAGCTAGATGGTCACCCTATATATGTACTAATCCACGGGCTATATGGATTCCTCACTTAGCCCGGTGGCCAAGCCCCCAATTTGAGTTTTCCTCAAGAATTAGGAAAAAAATCATACATTCTATGCCACAGGGACTTCGCCAGTGTAAAATCCCTATTTGAGACATAATAAACCTGAATCGGCAAAACACGATTTTGGGCTACGAGTTATCTAAACTCAAGCCTTCTTTGGGTAACCAACTAGATCTCTTTAAGCCCAATTTTAGTCCTTTAAAATCATACTTCATGCTTTTAAAACATTCTTTACATAATTAAGGGTATTTCATAATAGGTGCTTCATACCAAGACTTGCAAGCCATATGATATCATATCACATTCTTAGCCCTTTGCATTCGGAAACTTATAAATGATCACCCAAAAGATTTAAACATCACAAAAGAGTTCTCATTTTAAAACAACATGAAAACTTATGTAAACACACTCTCTTTTCAAGACTTAAACATGTGATGGTCAATTTAATCATTTAATTCATGCATTATCTCCATTAGGACACAAGAGCCTTTAGAACAAGAATAGCCTCCTTAAAAATATAT
>NW_025866360.1:0-2228 GCF_002878395.1 Capsicum annuum
AAACATGTTTACTGTTAGGAGATCTATGGAGCAGGCCTCCTCCAGTTCCATAATTTCATCCATTGCCCTATACATTTCAGCACTCTACAGATAGCTTGATGAGGAGAGAAAGAGGGATGCTCTCGAAACCACTTGCTTGCTCAAATATGAAAGAACATGAAGGTTATGTTCATAGGAGTATCCCCTGAAAAAGATCTTCCTTGGGTGGAATTGAAGGAGTTGAGAGAGTTTCTTTTCCTGAGTGATGCGAAAGGAGACGATCCTGCCCCAGCAACCCGTGATGATTGGTCGCCCATCTAGGTTTTCCCCCTTTCCCCCTTTTTATATAGATTTATGACTTAGGTTGCCCTCATTTGGGGTATGTACTAGACATTACACTCTTTTTATTTCTTTATTTTATGCACATGGATGCTAGTTTTATACTTCATTAGTAATAGAACATGTTTTTACTTTCTTATGTGATTTTTATGTTCATGCAACTTTCCATACTCAAAATATCAAATAAAACAAGATGAAAATGAAAGGTCAAAATTGGAAAAACAGGTCAAGGATTCTGCCTCTCCCATGTCGCATGTCGCTATAGTGATATAATCTGCTATAGCAATACCTCAGTTGCTATGGCGACCAAAATTAGCAGTTGTCCCAAATTTTTATTTCCAACAATTTCTCCTTCCAAACCTTCTAATAACAACAATGCTATCAGGGAAACGTGAAGGCTTTAATATACCCCTCAAGAATGAACTCAACCTCGTAAAAAATAAGTACATAACACCACATTATAAACACATAATGTTTCAAGAAGCTACAATCTACAAGAGAAGATTTTGTAAACCACACCCATTATTTCAGATTCAAAAGTCTTCCTTTCCATGGTGCTAGACCATTTTCCAATCCATATCCCAATAAAACTTTCATTTTTATTTCTTTCACCTACCATAAAGTTTTCCTTACTCTTTAACATATGGCTTTTCCTTGAATAGTCAACCACTACTACCATTTCAATCATTGTTTTCTTGGAATTTAAATAAATCACACAAAAAAAGAATCAAATAAACAACCTTTTGGTTAAGCTCAACACAAATTTTCGATTTCACTGTAATATCAACAAGACAGACCTTACTAAATTCACACTTCCATACACACTTCAATAAGCATATTAACTTACTACACCTACACATCACAAGTTTAGGGTAAGTCATGTATTTGCATGCCACAACCATAAAATTTCAAGAATTTCAAAAAATACAAATAATCCGACATTCATATTTCAACAACTTTCTTTATGAAACACACTGAATGACCACAATTTGATCATCTACGACTTCACACACAACCCTTACAGCCATATACCAATTAAAATCTTTCCGATTCTAATTTTCACTGCCTGCATTATTTCAAGTGGGGTCGAGTCACATCAACTTGCGTAGTTGAGATAACAATTGGACTAAACATATATAGGAAGTATACCACAAATGATAGCAAAGAAGAAAGTAAAATAATTTCCTAAAATGTTGCGTAGCTCTCTGAAGATTAGATATGGACGTCAACACACCAATCCATATGGCTATACTCGTCATTTACTCTTGTACTGAAAGATCGATAATCTAGGCTATGACACCAATTTGTCACGATCCAAATTATCAAATTGTGAGGGCACCTATTTTAATCCACCAAGATAGAAGCTCCTCCCTTATCACCTTTAAAGAAGATGTGCTTAATCCACCTAGATAGAATCACCCTTACAAAAACATGCATAAGTTTTAATGAAATAACAAAATACCAATCCATACTATTAAAGTTGTTGCCATGTGATTAGGAGGTCACGGGTGAGTCTTGAAAACTATCTCTGGCAGAAATGCAAGGTAAGACTGCATACAACACACCCTTATGGTGGATCCTTCCCCAGATCCTACGCATAGCGGTAGCTTAAGTGCACTGGGTTGCCCTTTCTTTTTACCAATCCTTACTATAACAGATTATATTAAGGTTAAATACAAAATGAAATTATCTTAATTACCAAGAAAGTAAGGCTGGACACAACTTCCACCATGAATGAGAGAAGTAGAATCCGTTGAAGATCACTAACCACGTCAATCATGAGACCAATATTGATTCTTACAAAAGACTATACCCGAAAACAGAGTATAGCAAGAGTAGTATCAGTAAAAACCACATGTACTGGTAAGCATCATCGGTCGATCCAAATTAGATCGCATAAATATTCAAAG
>NW_025866361.1:0-2643 GCF_002878395.1 Capsicum annuum
CATATTGTTTAACTGAATTAAACTGAGTTCACTAAATTTTGTTGACTGAAGAAATACTACTAAAATCTAATAACTGATAGAGATTACTGAGATTACTAGAGATAACGGAGTAAAACTGGATTGATACTGACTTTACTGAGTTTTCCTGAGTCATGTGACTGACTAAATTCTATGATCATGGCTTGACTGAGAGTATCGTGAAAACATAACATTGGCTCTGGGTACACAGCTAAATTATCAGGTATTAAATACCCCCAGGACTCGATAGCATGAAACTGACAAGACTTGACACTTCTTGAACACATGACCAATATCAACAGTTCATTATACAATAAGCTGGGGATTTCATGAAGTACATGGTTATCATAGTTTTGTACATGAATGGAATTACATATAAACATGTCATACTTTCATCAACCTAATCTCATGGACATTTCCTTAACCATTCATAATGCATACAATATCATGGAAGTCATTCTTAGTCATAGGGTAAAGCATACACTTATCACTTGGGTCACAATTAAGATATAATGCATAATTTCTATTCTCTCAGGCTTTTTATCAAACATCAAGGATGCATGAATTAGGGCATAGGCATGACCATCAAATTAATACAACAAAACTCCATATTTCAACTCAATTTCACATATTTTAGACCACATACTAGCATAGGTTCATGAACAACACATAAAGATCCTAACTTGGGAATCATACAACCATAATCACATGATCATAATCAACCCATAATTAAATATTCACAATACAAGATTTAAAACTTGATTCTTGAGCTTCATGGATGAAATAAATCCATGAATGAACACTGTGCATACCTTAGTTCTTGATTCTACAAAGATTGACGAAGAGATTCTTGAATTTGAGTCTTTGATTCGAATCCCCAATTGAAAACCCTAGCTTGTTGTTGAGAGAAACAATATATTTTGGGTGAATATGGCTGAATCACGTGTTATTGGGTATATATAGGGGTGAGAAATTAACCCTTTTAACCCTTGGATGTGTATTTTAATTCTGTGAAAATTTCCTGACCTGGACCCCTGGCGCGACGCGGCGCTATGTCGCCGTGTCACTGGAATTTGATAACTCTGAATTTGAGCCTTGGTGTGATGCTCCATAATTGCAGAGTCTCACTATATTTTGAATATTACCATTTCGGCTGGCTCCGCGATGCGTTGATGGCTCAGGTGGCATACTGTCTTACTAAAATAGCTCTAACTCTTCGCCCGGGTGTCGGATTTGGGAGAATTCCATATTGATGGAAAGCTCATTCAATTTACCACATGATAAAAAGTTAAAATATTGAAAATACCACATGTATAAAAGTGGATTCATCTTTGAAAAAATTCTTTAACATTTCTAGGATGATTTTAAGCTAGGTAAAATTACGGGGTATTACATATTTTCATAATAGTAATAGCCTTGTTTTGTTGGGTGGAGCTTACAAGGTACATTACACATACTAGCCTAGTATTGATTCCTAATAAGGAAAACATTTAAAGAATGACTAATTTAAGGCCAATCAATCTGAGCTCTTATAGTAATAAGATCATTTCAAAGGTTATCCGAGCTAGGATGGTGAATTGTTTACCTAATATTATTTCAAAGAATCAATATGGTTTCATGAAAGGAAGAAGCATAAATGAAAATGTATTTTTGGAACAGAAAATCATTAGAGATATTAACAAAAGAAATAAGAATTATAATCAGGTTGTTAAACTTGATATGGAAAAGGCTTATGATAGAGTGTCATGGTTTTATTTAATAAGAGTTTTAAGAAAGATGGGTTTCTCTGGAAGACTGATTGACATGGTGTGGAGGTTAATTTCAAATAACTGGTACTTAGTGAAAGTAAATGGTATAGTTTTTGGCTTTTTCTGGTCTTCAGAGGCAGAAACAAGGTGATCCTCTTTCATTCACTTTATTCATAATTGTTGCTAAAGTTTTATCTAGAAGTCTGAATAAGTTTATAAAGATGAGAATTTTATAGGATTTGGGATTCCCAAATGGAGTGAAAGGAAAAATCATTTGTCTTATGTAGATAATACAATTCTTTTTTAATCAAGTCATAAAGGTTTAGTGAAAAAATGATAAGGGTATTACAGGACTATGAGAAAGTATCGGGACCGTTAATCAACCTTTCTAAGAGCTATATATATGTACATGAGAAATTTTCTATAGCAGATAAGCATAAACTGTGAAGATTAACCTGCATTGCTATAGGAAATTTTCCATTCATATAGCTAGGATGCCCAATTTTCTAAGAAAGGCAGAAGAAGATATATTTTGAAGAGATCACAAATAAAATTACTAAAAGAATTCTGGCTTGGCATGACAAAATGTTAACTTATTGGGGAAGGTATGCATTGCTATGTAATGTCCTGCAATCAATGCCAATATATTTGATGTCTACAATTAATCCTCCGAAAGGTGTTATTGATCAAATACATAGGATAATGGAAAGGTTTTCTTAGGGAAAAACAAGAGGTTGCAAAAAACCAATGGGTTACATGGGATGATTTGTTCCATCCAAAATCAGAAGGGGGAATTTGATTTAGATCTTTGCATACAGTTTCTGATGATTTGTTGCAAAATTATGGTGGAATTTCATAACATCTACCAACTCTTTTT
>NW_025866362.1:0-1657 GCF_002878395.1 Capsicum annuum
GAATAGGGGCGGGTTGTGATAGCTAACCATGAAGGTGTGAGTCCAACAGACGGACACTAGAAACTCATGTTTGCCGACATGAGGGTTGGTCATGGTGACCATAGAGTTGTGACGTACACGACAATCCACTAAGTTCATAATCGTATATATGTATCATGGAAGGTGCAGGGTAAACGGGAATCCCCTACCCCTATGATATCTCGTGTTCGTGCAGCTACACATACTAGGCCCCATTCAGTAGGTAACACTAGATCGATATAGCCCGTGGGTGGTTTTAGGATAGTAAAGCTACACAACATAGGTTAAAGATTTAAATGAATGCCAAACCTGATTCCCTTTCCCGATAAGAAATATATATATATGTGTATGAATGTGATTGAATTTTGATATTTTCTTTGGTTTGAATAGGTGAATTATTTTATCCTTATTCCTCAATACATACTAGTGTTCACCCACTAACCCATCTTCGGGCGTTGTATCTCCATGCCATGTAAGAACTGGCCATACTACTCCTCCTGCTCAGTGATCTTGGAATCGGGAACAACTTGTGTTTGACTAAAGTGGTGAGCTTCTATACTATGGAAGACTTCATTTCATGTTATGAAATTTTCTACATAATGTCCCAACCAGATGTTGTTTTGATTTCTTATAGAGGATTTTGGAGACTACTTTGGGTTGGCATGTGTGGTGTCATATTGGTGTCAGCCTTGGCATTTGTATTGATATTGGGGTTGTCACCATTTGATTGTATTTTCCTTATGATTGTTCATTCTTCATATGTTAAATAATAGTTATTTATTCGACATATGGTGTAGGAAGGTTATGGTTGGTTAATGGGGGAGGTCTCCTATCCTATTGGGCTTGCAACACGATTAGGCCGTGGTTCGGGATGTTTCACTAGCTAAGCGGAAAGCTATTAAAATAATTCAATTATACTATGAATTTTCCTTCTTTTGTTCACATTTTCTTTACGCTAAATCATCTAATAAACAAATTAGTTTTAAGAGTAGTTAATAGAATAATATTCAAACAAATACTTTGAGAATTCACACCCACTAATTTTGGCTTTATTCATGACCTAAAAAATAATTTGTGTTATTTTAATCACTAATTAGTTCTATAAAACTCAACCCAACACCACTAAAGTAGATTAATAGCTAAAGGTCCCATCTTTATTAAACTCATATCCATACAATTTCAAAGTAGGAAGAGTTAATTTACAATCTGTAATCAATTATAGGAGAAAATACACATGCTCATAGGTTCTCATATTTTCATAAACCTAGGGTTCTAAACCACAAAACTTCACCATAATTTCCCATAATTTTATAAGAAGAATAAATTAATCAATGGTTTAAGGGTGTAAAAATCTCATCCCACTGAAGAATTTTTACACCAACCACAAGAAAATTGCACTCTAGGTCTTAGGAATTCTTTTTAAACTTTATGAGATGAAATTCAGCAAAAATAGACTTTTATACTCCTGTCATCCCGCAATAGCGGCCTAAGTCTTCTATGGCCGCCATAGTTTTTTCAACTTAAACATCCTTTAGTAAAGCTTTCATAACATCATACTTACAATGTGGATCAACGAATGATCAATAGTACTAGAAATAAGACTCATATATCTTTAATTATATATGTATTGGGTCCCATA
>NW_025866363.1:0-12462 GCF_002878395.1 Capsicum annuum
CTATTATATGATTTAAATAAATTTATCTTTTTTATAGGTAATGCATCCATGGATCGTGACTACTGAGCAGGAGTTGCTAGGACTTATTTTATTACTCTAGGTCATGTTGATACTATAGCAGATCCAATGGTGGAGTTAATAAAGAAGGAATTGGCTGGAACAACAGCCATAAGAAGAGCAGTTAGGCAAGGTCAGCCTAATGTTGAGGCCCTTCATGACCAACCTACTGAGGCAGATCCGGGTGCTTCTTCTGGTGGAGTTGTTGGTGTTGGTGGAAGGTATACTGATGCTGCTACCACTCGTGATGATGAGCATGTTAATTATCAAGAAAAAATAAATATGTTTGAAAACACCCCTTTCACATGTCCCCTTTACCCTTACACAGGTCCCTCTTACTTTTACACCGATCCCTCTCACTCCTCTCCACCCTCGTGTTCTTATTGCAAATGCGAAGAGTGCAAGGATAACCAGCATAAACTCTTTGAAAAAGTAGAGGCTATCACTAAATCTATCGAGGAATTCAAATCCAAGAGGGGTGTCATACCATCCAAGAAGGTGAGGGAGCCATACACTCCTACATCGATAGTTGGGAGGAAAAAAAGAGCAATTAGCGATGTACTCTTCAGTCAGAAATCAAAAAAATATTAAAGTTCAGGGGCCATTGAAGAAGGTCGATATATATGCGGAACTTGGCGCCAAAGATAAGAAGGATCTGCGACGAGCCAAGAATGCTAAGCGAGGCGTACCAGATTACCTTAGTCCTCCCTTTTCCCCCCAAGACTTCCAGATTATGACAGATATGTATATGCGGTATGAGGACAAGGTAAGTTTACTTTTCCTAACCTAGCCTTCTAATCTACTCCACGAAGAAGAAGCTATGCAACAGATGTAAAATCTGTTGCAGCAGTTGGGTATTCTGGTGCAACTGGTAGTGGTCATGTTGCAACTTATTATCCATCTATTACATAAGTTGCGTTGGATTATTGATTTAGATAATCCTATGCAACAGATGGACCATCCTTTGCATCTTTACAATTATTAACCTATTTAAAAATTGACTTCTTATATCACAGTATGTTGATGAAATTCTCTGCCTCGTGAGAAAAAGGTAATTAGAATACCCGGAAGCTTATGACGCTGCCAATAGGATAATGGACCTCAAACTCTATAAGAAGCTCAAGGATAAGGACGATAAACTCAATGGTCTAGTGTCATCCTATGGAGCGGAATTTGATTTGTCAGTTTCTACATTAAACTAGAATGAAGAATAAATGATAAAATATGTTAGAGGGGAGAGGCCAAATCCACACGGCAAGAGCTGGACTAAGGAAAAGAGGATTCTTGCAGTCATGAGCATGGACGACATACATTATCCTATTGAGATACTACTCAAGGAGGGAAAAATCAATGTTTATGACTGCAACGAACCTTTCATCGACAAGGTCATTTTTTATCCACGTGCAGCCACTGATGGACCTATTCCCAATCTTGGTGAGGCAGAATAAACTGATGTATCATTTGCCAGAGAAGGTGTTGATGAAGAAATCATGAGATTTTAAAGGCCAAAACAAGGGCAAAAATCTTCCAAAAAATGATACTAGTTTCGTGTGCGGCTCACACGCACTTACACACATCGAATGTTTGCTGACCGACACAGAAATAGCCAAGCCTACGATCTTTCTGTGCGACAACGTTGTGGAAAACCTGTAAGAGGTCTGGGCTTATGGGGTACTAACTGGACGCTTGGAGCCTGTGCATAAAGAAGAGCCTGTGAAATAATAATTTTTTATTTCAAGTCACACTTCACTTTACATTACATGTACATGTAGAGAAAATATTTTTTTTCTGATGAAAGTTGAGTTTTTTATAATGCAATAGATTGTCAATCTGTTGTAAAATATATTCTATCTGTTCTGACAGATAGTTTATCTGTTGCAAGAGGTTGGCCATCTGTTGCATTATACCGATGTTATTTCTATCTAATCTAAGTCTAATTTGTTGCAACAGTGGGAAAACCTGTTTGATAATTTCCAATAGATGACCTAAATTTTGCAATATATGCCTAAATCTGTTTGATATTTTTCAACAATTACGTTTGAATTTTTATGTGCTCGACAACACCAAACCAGTAGCAAATAAACCACCTTAAAAATTTTAGAAATTAGGCTTGAATATCTATGTGCCCAACACCACCAAACCAGTAGCAATAACAGCAATAATGTAGTATCTTCTTGCTCAATTTTGTTTCTCTTCAGAAGCCTTGACTTTCTTCAACAAACCCCAGATTACACGATTTACTTGTGAAGGGTGTCGTTCTTCATATCAATCAAAGTAATCGCATCCACCCAATCTCTATAAAACAAGAACACAATTATAAAATAATTACACGTCAATAATTAATCAACTAATTAAATAAAAAATATTATCTTTAAAATCTTACAAGTAAAAAAACCTACGACCTGGATTTTGTTGAGTCCAAGAAGTCTTCAATAGAGCTTCATGACCACACTTACAATATCAAAAATCTTTCTCAAAAAAAATAGTAGAAGATGAGCTCGACATTGTCAAGCTCAGTTGGAAAAAATGAAAAAAAAATACGTAGAAAAAAATACAAATAATCGAGATGAATTTGGATAGAGAAAAAAAGATAAAGAAGAAAAAGAAGCTTTGGGAATTTAGGGTTAAGTTTTAGGAAGAAGATGAATATATAAGACAATGGGAGAAAAATAACCGTTAGGGGCCAAATCAGCAAAAATGAGGGTTCAACGAGCCTTGGCTGTGTGAATTACACGCGAGCAGCCAACAGAGCAAAAAGTGACAAACTGACACATTTGATGCCTATTTTATTTTACGTATTTAAAATTAACACTACCTACTTGGTACCTATTTTATTTTAGGTGTTTAAACTGAACACTGTCGATGGATTCCGCCTTTTTTATTTCAAGTAACTTTCACTTTTTTACATGTAGTGGCAATTTTTTATGTCTAATGAAAGTTAAATTTTTATAATGCAACAGATTGTCCATCTGTTGTAATAGATATTCTACTTGTTCTGACATATAGTTTATCTGTTGCAATAGGTTGGTCATCTGTTGCATTATGTCGATATTTCTATCTAAGTCTATCTGTTGCAACAGTGGAAAGACTTATTTGATAATTTCCAACATACTACCTACCCGTTGTAATATATGTCTAAATTTGTTTGATATTTTCCAACAGATGTGTCGTCTGTTACAACAGATATATTATCTGTTGCAATATTTGAATCTAGTATTCCATTTCAATTAATAAGTTTAAATCTAAGGAAAAAAATAAAATTTATAGACAAAATAAAATAAATCAAAGCCTTCAGAAATTAGTTGAAATAAATTAACGAATAAATGAAATGTAAAAAAATTATTATGGGTACAGATCTCAACAAATACATCAACAATTTAAGTATTGATGCTAAGAATTTCTTAGGAGGGGTGAGGTTATTACTTTGACAGACTTAAGCTATAAAGATCTTGTAACTCCCCGAGATCCCATCTCGTGACGTCACATGGTGCTTATGGACCCGAAGGACCACAAGCTAATCCTTTACTAATATCTGTACCTGTACACTGCATAATATCTTAAATAAATGCGAAAACTGGCCATAATGTTCAACACATCTATACATACTCAAACTGACAACTAAATACTAATAAATCAACTTCCGTTTGAAAAGCCTATAAACTGTCTGAACTATGAAGTTGATGGGACATGTCCCCAACTAACTCCGTCAACTGAGAATATAAATAAAATCCGATGCAATAATAGTAAATTGAGATTCATCCTCGAAGGAAGAGAACTTACTGCTACTGCTGCTAACTGGGACTGAACTGCTGAGGAAACTCTGAATCCTGTGCCTCTAAAACTATGGTTTCAAATAAAACACCATAGCACAAATGCGTCAATACAAAAATGTACCGAGTATGTAGACGAGGTAAGGCTAAATGCAAGGGCTCATGCATGCACAATACGTAAACTGAATAGTCATGAAAACATCGCATGAGAACACATACATGAATGCACATATCATAATCACAATCATCACAACTCTAGATACTGAAACTCAGATACCACTTTTCTATAAATTGAACTCACTATTGACACTGAGATACTGAATCACTGACTCATCTGAAATCTCTTCAAGGAGTGAGTTCTGAAATCTCTGAACATACTGAGATTATGAGTATCTGAAGCTTCTGAAATGGATAGCAACCCTATCTAACAGGTTGTCTTTGAGTCTGTAGATAACCATACTTCTTTATAAATAATTTTGAGATCGGCCTATCTAGCAACGGATCTTCGAATTAGCAAGTAATCATACTTGATGGCCTGTATCTTACAGCCTTAAATTCTGTACACTGAACTGAGCTCTTTCTTGAAGTCTGAGATTGATTCTGAAACTGAGACTGTGGGAAGTAGTTACTTAACCGGCATGCCCCTACTATCTCTTAGGGGTTCAACCTCTATCCCAGGTTGGGAGGGTGTCAATACCGTGCCACGGGTAAAGAGCTTATCTTTATATAACCTTCATCTATCAGGTCCTCATACGAGAATGGTGGAGCCCTCATCTAATAGGTCAAGCCACCTCATCTACCCTCATCTAGCAAGTATGATGTCTCTCATCCACCCGCATCTAGCAGGTGTGATATCTCAACCTATGCTAGCTACGTAGTTCTGGAGCACAAGGATCACATCTAAGGATTACACCCTCTACTAGAAGGTGAGTCCCCATTCTTGAGCTCGCTCGGTGCTAGTTTCTACTCCCAACTAAAAGACACTTATTTGATTATTTACTGAACTTAGACTGAGCTAAATCTGATACTGATTATATTTCTCAATGGATCTGACTGAATTACGCTGAGATTACTTAGTTCCGTATCTGACGAAAAGGTATCGAATCATAGCATCTGATTGACGATGCAGAGCTTGAATAGATTATTCAAATCGCTTCTAAGATTAGAATTGACTCACTTGAATACTATTAGATCTGAGCTGATTACAGGACGGAGGCTAGATTACTAGCGATAAGAGATTACAGAGATAACTGAGATTATAAAACCTGATTAAGCTCTGCACTTATCTGAAGATACATAGTTCGATAGTTCACTGAGTCCTGAGAATCGTGGCTCGATTGGAATTATCGCAAAACTGGCACGGGATCTAGACAACAGCTCTATTGACGGGTATAAATACCCCCAGGACTCGATAACATAAAAGTAAAACATAACCATTCTCACATCATCACGATCATCCATTCACCATCACAATGATTCATGCATCAACACAAGCATTCATTCATCATCATAATCATTCATGTATTATCGCAATCATACCTTAATCGTCACCATCATTAATGCATCATCACAATTATTAATGCATCTCGGGATATTAATCACATAATAACATAGAGGAAACATGTTATTAGATCGTACTCCATTCAGCAAGGTTTTACCTCAACTATTTCATACTTATATCGGTCTTAACATGTATTTGGATTTTGCACCGCTTGGGAAGCTTCATACTATCATGTCATAGCTTACTTGCTAATCACTTGGAATATATTAAAAACTTAACATATATCAAGGGGCACATGATGGGGAATTTACAACCATCACATCTCCACTCGATCACTAAGGTCCTTCAACAAACACTAGACATGCATAGGTTCACACTTATTTGGGGATTTCCTACTAGCATGGAATAATTCATTCACTTGGTCATTTTATCAAACACTAGGCATGCATAGACTATCTCACAATTTGGGGCTTCCTATTCAACATTCTATAATGGCCCATATTCTTCTTCTAAACTTTTATCAACCTATGGGAGACATACTCTGCTAAATCAACCAATTCTACACCCAAAAGTCATGAACACATCAACAATCGTAACACATAATTGTATCTTAGAAGTCATTAGATCACGAATTAACTACAATGCTTAATTTCTAATCTCTTAGACATTTTATCGAACACCTCACACGCACAACTTAGGCATAAGTATAATAACCCAACTACTCATCATGAACAACCAAATTTACATATTTCCACTCATATATTATCATAGATTCATATAAACCACATAAGTATCCCATCTTGGAGGTCATTCAACATCAACAACAAGTACATAATCCATTTACCACGCAAGTACCACATACTAAGGCCAAGGCTTGATAATCTTGTAGACAAACATGAACCACAACTCAATCATAGCAAGAACATCAATTTCAACTCACAAGAATCATTAAAATTTCATAAACATAAATCTTGGAGATTTAGAAAAAGGTACTTGAGCTTCTTGGATGAAAGGGACCCAAGAATCAAAATCTACATACCTTGGGAAAACTCTTTCTTGAAAGCCTTCGGAAGAATTCTTGATTTTTGCTCTTGATTCTCTCTAAATTTTTGGTGGAAGAAGAGAGAATTTTTTATTTTGGAAATCCTAGTTTTGGGTGAAAGAATAGAAAAGAAATGAAGCCTTCAACCCTTAAGTGGGTATTTATAGAGGTTGGGGAAAGAGTGGAAAAGACCAAAATGTCCTTTAAAGAAAAGAGCTGAAAACTTCTGATTGGGGTCTGTAACGGTCGATCTGACGGTCCGTCAGAGGGACTGACGGTCCACCATGTCGTTCGTCATTCGAGTGCCAAAACTGGGACATTCTGCCTCAACGTGAAGGTCGAAGTAATGGTCCGTCAGAAATCTAACGGTCCACCAGATCGTCCGTCACCCGAGGGTCAGGAATGGGCCATTCTATTTCGACCTGACGAACCCCTTGACGGTCCGTCAACTTTTGACGATCCACCACTTTGGCCGTCACTCGGGAGCCAGAAATGGAATGTTCTGTCTTAGCCTGATGGGACACTTGATTGTCCACCAAGGCCTTGGTGGTCTGCCAGGTCGACCGTCAAACCTGGGCAATTCCGATACCGTTTAGTAAAACGGTCATAACTCCCTTGTCCGATGTCGAATTTTGATGAAATTGGTATCGATGGAAAGTTTATTCAATGCTCTACATGAAAAAAAGTTGAAATTAGAGAAATACAACACGATTCAAAGTGTTTCATACTTGGGAAGATATTTATGAAACTTTTAGACTCAGATTTTTGTTTTTTCGAAAACGCTCTAAGGCTCAAACTAGGAGAGAACTTTGTGGGGTATTACAGATTTACTCAATATGGATAAGTTGTTCTTCATCCGGTGCTATGAAATTTAGCTTTGGTCGTCGTGGATCTTATTGTCACTTACGTATGGTTTCTGTGCTTTCTGTTCTTCGTATTTCCATAAAAGGAGTAGCATATTGTCAATGCTATTCAGCAATAGCTTCGACATCCACCTGAAAAGCCAGAATTGGTCAATATTAATCACGGGAATACAACAAAATGGAAAAGGATAACTCATCTATTCTAGCAAATCAAACAGGTATTCCTCCTGTTTTAAATTATCCCAAACAGATTATATTTCTGTTGCAACAGATGAATCAACTGTTGGGACAAATTTCTACATAAGGAAGACATGTATGATAATTTTTAATAGATGAACCATCTGTTGCAACATATAACTCATCTGTTACAACAGATAGATCATCTATTGGTACAAATAAAAGTTGTATGAAGAGCTGTTTGATTTGCTAAAATAGACGAGACATATGTTACAACAGATATTTTATCTGATGCAATAAGTTAGTCAACCGTTGCAACAGATGTATATATCTGTTTGATAATTTTCAGCAGATGTGTCATCTGTTGAAACAGATATATGTCTGTTTATTAGTTGGAATAGATATATATATTCTCCTTCTTTAGCTCGTGCTTCTCTCCTTTGGCCATTGTACATTGCTCAGTGCAAAACACGGACAGGGGAGTTGCAATTTCACTTTTTTAGATGCTTGATAATGCCTTGAAAATTACTTTTCTTCTCCTCTTAGCCTTAATCTCTAATGGAGTGGATGAATATAAAATCCTCTTTGATGGAATGACATCTCTCTTAGATGTCAATTCCTTTACAGAAGCAGTTAATGCATTAATACCATTAATCACTACATTATATTTCGCCTTTCAGTCTTGACATTTGTATCCAGAACATTCGTTGGGAGAGGCAAAATCTGTATAACCAGTATGATCATACTCATAATGGTTTGTTTTAAATACTGTAAGAGGAACATCATTAGCACCAATAGCAGCACCACTACCACCACCAACAGCTCCATCACCACTAAGACCATCAACAACAACAAGCCCTCCCTCTAAAATTATTTTTCTTGTAATGGTTGTTGCTCCAAAAAATTCTATTTTTATTCTGTCAATGACCTTAGGGTCCGATAAAGTTTGCATAGACTCTTAAGTAAGAAAAAATGACATCTTCAACTCTCGATTGGTCGAAACTAGCGATGGATACACAATCTAACATAAATCATTACATATATTACAATGATGATTAGACCATTCAAAAAAATCATTAATTAAAATAAAAATTTAATTATAATTATACTTATTGCATCTTTCAGGTGTTGAAGAGATCAAGAAATTTTGCACTTTTATCAGTTTTGACCAACAACCATCTCAAGATTCTTGGACAAGAAACTTCTTCTTAGTAGTTCAATTGTTGTCTCAAATAAGGAATGGCTTCAAACGCCCAAGCCTATAAAATAACGCCAATAAATCAAAATCATTATTGAGTAAAAAAAAATAATATCATAACAAAAGAAAGAAACATTTATCATGAAAGCCCATGGAAAGCCATATAAGTTGACTGTCTTTGGCGCTAACGGAGTCAACAAATATTTAACAGTCATTTTGAAGCTTTCATAACCTTAAGGATATCAGTTAAACGCCTCAAGATCCTCAGATAGATTTATTAAACCAACACTTATGTTGTTGTTAATGTCTCTCGCCCAAAGAATATTATGTGCAAACCAAACTAAGCACAATGGTTGTTTATGCTTCTTTTTACTAAGCACAATGGTTGTTTGTGCTTCTTTGAAATTCTTTTACGTTTCAACGCTTTCATCAAATTTTTATTTTTGAAGCTTGGACCAACAATGGACATCAGGTCATCACAATCACACGACTTGCCTTTGCCTTTTTTGGGTGTGCGGGGTGTTTTTTTTTGGGTTAGAATAGGTATAACATGAGAAGGAGAAGGAGGATAACATTTTAGTCCAGTAACTATGAAAAACTCCTTCCAACCAAAACAAACAGGAATGCCACAGTAATTTATCCATACCTCATCCATCTTATCTTTGTTTTCATACATAAACCTATGCTTGAAAAGTTCATATGCCATTTTCATTTGGAAACGAGCATTGTTGTCCTCTGACAAATCAAGATATTTCCCAAAGCAGCTGTCCCTAAAATAAACATCCAATTTTTGTTCTCAAAGTATTTTTTTGAAGGCATCGAAGATTTTTTCATGGATGACTTAACCATGAAATCACCCGTTAAATCTGTGGTACTATCGCACTGCATTCTCACTGGATAACGATCAATGCTGAAGGTTTCGACCAACTCTTCAGTGGAAGGGCTATAGCATTTGGATCATCTCTTTTGAAATATTCCTCCTCCCCGTGTTTATCATATTCTGCTCCCGATTGAGATAACGTTTTTAAAGCAAGCTCATAGAGTGGTGGATGTAGCCTAGCTGCTTCACTTGTTCCTTTACTTGGAATTGATTCAGTTTCTGTTCTTTTGGGATCCATATTATCTAAAATTAACAGAAACATAAAAAATATATTATAGTTGATTAATGCATCGTTAAAAGAGATAACAGTAAATCTAACATACAAAATAGTAAAATAATAGTTGTAATAAATCACACATCTGTTGCACTAGGTAGGTTATCTGTTGCGCCAAATAACTAACCTGTTGCAATAGATGAGTAATTTGTTGTAATAATACAAAATAATCACTCATCTTTTAAGATGAATGAATGGTCTATGCAACAAATCACACATCTGTTGCAACATATGAGTGATCGGTTGAAATAATTAAATAATCTATTGCAACAGATGAGTAATTTGTTGCGATAATACAAAACATATCACTCATCCGTTGACAAAGATGAATGGTTTGTGCAACAGATCACATATTTGTTGCAACATATGAGTGGTATATTAGAACAATTAACTAACCTGTAGTAACGACTAAGTAATTTGTTGCCACAATACAAAATATATCACTCATCTGTTAAGAAAGATAAATGATCTGTGCAACAGGTCACATCTATTGCAATATATGAGTGATCTATTGGAACAGTTATCAACGGTCAATATTGTTTAGATTTCTTCCAACAGAAGGGTCATCTGTCGCGACAGATGAATGATCAATTGGAAAAATCAAGTCTTGGACATGTCCTGTTAGAAAATTTGATAGGATTTTATCCAACATGAGGTTCATCTGTTGCATCAGATCTTTAATCCGATGTTTTCTCCATTGCATTAGATGGTTAATCTATTGCGTCAGATTTTTAATTTGATGGTTCCTCTGTTGCATTCGATTGTAAATCTGTTACATCAGATGGTTAATCTATTGCAACATATGCATACTCTGTTGCATCAGATGGTTGAACTGTTGCTTTAGATAGTTAAATTATTACATCATATGTTAAATCTGTTGCATCAAATTTTTTATCTGATGGCTCCTCTGTTGCATCAGATGATTAATCTGTTGTATCAGATGGTTAATCTGTTACATTAGAATTTTAATATGATGGTTCCTCTGTTGCATCAGATGGTTGATCTGCTACATCATATGCTAAATCTATTGCATCAGATGGTTAATATGTTGCACCAGATGGATAATCTGTTAGAGACAAAAAAACAGTAGCATGATTTTGTTCAACAGAACAACAACAATATCACCATTTTTATCAAGAACAAGAATAAATCAACCCAACAACGGGCACAACAAAGTAAACTTCGAAATCAAACAACAAAAGAGAAGAGAAGAAAAGAGAAGAAATACCATAAATTAAATTTTATTCAAACCGCATTTCAAATTAAAGTAACAAATATTAAAATTATTAACCAATACTATAAAAGAAATTGGCTCAAGTTCCTCGTTTTCTTCAAAACTAAAAAGGCCATAATTTTTTACCTATGAAAGAAAAAAAGGAACGATGAAGAATTCGAAGCTGTATGGCCGGAGAGCAAGGCTGTCGTTTCGATTGATGGTTGAAGTCGAAAAGGAACTAGAAGCCCAACTATTTGTCATCGGAGGTTGAAGTCGCCGAGGATTAAAAGGAGAAATTTGCAGAACTATTGGTTGAGAGAAGCTGTCGAGAGAGATGAGAGACACGGTCGATGATTTGAATTGAAGAAGGGTGTAGGTTGGGTTGATTTGAATTTTTGAAAAGATTAGAAAGTTTTAAAAATATTAATCAAGTCCACAATTAACTTAATCAAGTTTCCTAATTATGTTTGACCCTTTAAGTTGGTCAATGTCACCAATCTTTCATTCAAGACTTAAAAGACACATTTCCTTCAATTTTCTCATTATACTAGGGTGTGTGCATCGGTCGGTTGGTTCAGTTTTGTGTATTATCGGTTTGATTTATCAATTTTCAATTTGAAAATTAGCTAAACCAATAACCAAACCAATTAGATATTCGTTATTGGTTTTCGGTTAATCGGTTTTTTATCCTTAATTTGTTAGATTGTCAGTTTAACCGATAAGAAAATGCTTCTCGAGATATTTTTTTGTTTTCTCTTATTTTTATATGTTCAACATTATCTTCATGTATAAATTCTGTACAAATTATAAGTATTAAGACAAGAACGATAAAAATGTAGAAGATAATAAGGTATGTATTTAAAATCTAAAGCCACTATAATATAATTATGAATAAAAATATAATTTTAATAATCTTATTAGGTTATCGATTTATCCATTAACTAAATCATTAAAAAATGAAAACCAAACTTATCATCGACCAATAAAAAAAACTTAAATTTTTTTAAAAACAGTTAATCCAATAATCCAATAATGCTAAACCTACAGATGCATCTATCTGTAGGTATGAAAACAATGGTAGTGAATATTTTAAAAGGGGACAAGGTAGACCTAAAATCACATTGAAGGAAGACTCGAATGAACTACAAATCCTTGTAATCATCAATGCGGAACTTAGCAAAAGATTGGACATAATAGAAGAAAAAAAATCCATGTAGGTGATATCTATTACTTGGAAATAGATTTTAGACTTGTTCATTTTCTAAATCATCAGTATTAAAGTTGATCAAATTTGATAAATACATTACATATTAGTAGCTTCAAAGAAGTCTAATGACAAAAACAAAATCTAGAAATAATAGATAACATGACAAACTTTGTGATATCAAGTTCATTTACTGCATTTTGTACCTTCTTAAACCAAATATTTACTTAAGCTATAAGTCTATAACATGCAATCTGCTCTTGCAGGCAGCCTCTTGAAG